>NW_027499981.1:0-34347 GCF_021521415.1 Bidens hawaiensis | reverse complement strand
GTTTATAATGTTGATTGTTGTTGTTCTTCCTGATTTTGACCTTGACTATGCGAGTCAAAGAACAAGTCTTAATTATCTTGACCATTCGTTAATCTTTGCGAATTGGGACTGTTTCGTGTCCAATTCGTTAAGATCATATACGAACTAGCTAAGCGAATAAGATGTTACACGAATCAGATATGGATTCGCTTAAAATATAACGAACTAGAGTTTAGTTCATCAAAATTAAATAGTAATTTGCTATGTTCAGTTCGTTAAAGTATTTACTTGATAGCGAATCGCCTGATTCGTTATCTTATTGTACGGATCAGTGTGATTCCCAACGAATGACATTTATTAATTAACTTAATTTCAAATTCATTTAATTTAATTAAAGGATTTAAATCGTCTAATACGCATAAATATATTAGTTATGCATATATTTTAATTACGTATATACACCATCTATAGATATGTTGATATATTTTGATATCTCTTCTCATATTCGATTTTATCTATACAGTAAAACATGGCAGATCAAGAACAACAAAATCAACCACCACCAGAACAACTTCCACAGGATCAACAAGATCAACAAACTGAAGTGATCTTATTGCCGTTTGATAAAAAGCACAACATTTGTGCTTATGTTGATCAAGATGTACCGGATTTGGAAACATTTGGAGATTTGTTGACTTTCTTACGACGATCAAAGATACACTATGCTATCACTGCTAGACCAAAGGTGTATCTAAGTATTATCAGACAATTTTGGAACACGGCTGCATATGTTGAAGAAAATCAGATCATCAGGGCTACAATCAATTAAACTCCAATTACAATTGATGTTGCAGTGATTCGCCGAGTACTTCAATTCGATGATAATGACGATTACCCAAGTGAATTTGACAGGTCATTAGTTAGAGGACTATTCACCATTTGCACTATAATGGAAATATTCTTAAGTCCATGTTGAATAAGAATGGGGTGTGTGCACCATACAAGTATCTGCTACACGTTTTACTTCATTGTATGAGTGGTCGTCGGGGTGGTTTTGATGAGTGTAGACTGAGTTTGCAGTCGGCCTTTGTTGCTTTGATTCTGAACAAGCCGTATAATTATTCAGAGTTAGTATTTGATCATTTGAAGGAACAGGTTCAGCAACTCTTCAGTCGAAGAAATTCTTGATGTACCCTCGTTTCCTACAGCATATTATTCAAGAATTGATTCCGAATTTGGATATCGATAAGACAAGAGTGAATGATGTACTTCATTAAGAACACATGACTGCTGATACCGTTCATCGTATGTTAATTTATAGAAAGGAGAAACCACAGAATAAACGGATGATTGGTCATATAATCAATCCGGATTATGTATGTCCTCCCAATGAGCGCTGGATCCACGACGATTCGGATTCCGAGCGTGAAGGGGGAGAAGGTAGGAACGGTGATGGTGGAGATGATGATAGTGATAGTGATGGGAATGATGGTGATGGTGGAGCTGGTGATCGAGCTCTTAAAGAACAACAAGATGCAGTCGATGCTGCTCTAGCTGCCACCATGAAAGCTAGCTGGAAAGAAAAAGAAAGGGTAAAGCTGTAGCTACTGGTGAACCATCAAAGAAGCCCCGTGTGTCTGCTGGGGCTGGGGTAATCATTGGAACCCCACCACCACGTCATACAATGCCTCAAAGCTCGGCGGTGCCGCTAACTACTAGCACTCTGATGCTTACTTTGACGACGACGTTGGTGTTACACGAGAGGCTCGGTCTTATTCCTCAAATGGCGTTAACCGAGATACCGAGACCTCCTGCTGCATTGTCTACAGTATCTCCTACCCCATCCATTAGACCTCATCCTACAACTACAACTCCTCCTCCACCTCCGCCTAGTGATGTCTCGTTTATGGAGAATTACTCGGCCTCAAGGACCAGTTCAACCTGTTCACCCGTCCGTATACAACTTACCACCAGGTCGTCAAACTGAAATGTCTGTTGAATCTTCTCATCTTTATGAAAATTAAATGGCAGCTGACCGTGAAATCAAGAACGACTCATGGAGAATCAACGACGAATGATGAGTTATATTTCTTTCTGTCAGAGAAGACTAAGTCGTTGCGTACGATTGTTGAGTCTCAGGGGGTGAAATTAAAGGAACACGAAGAGTTGATTTTACAATTAACTTGTAAAGAAGATGCCCTCAAGAAACTCAAGAATGACGACGATGATCCTGACGAATCTGGTGCAGGAGGTGAGCCTAAACAATCGCATGGTTCATCCTCTGGTGCTGGTGTTAGTGGCGGTGATGATTCGAGCAATCAGATAGTTGTATCATGATCCTACAGCTGCAGCCAATTGAAATGATTGCAGCTAATACGGTGATATTTGTAGATGGATCTGGGGTGGTGAAGAGTGTGGTGAATAGGGACGAGATACAGGTTGGTGAGTTTGTAGAAAGATCCTTGACACAGGAGCAGATTTCAAATACTGCTTGGGCTGAATGACGATCAATTGAATGTGTTAGAGGCTGAGCCTGATGTTGAGGTTGTGAATGAAGAAGGGTTGGATGAGGATCCGTTGTTTATGAATACGAATTTTATTTATGAGAATGAGGACATTGAGATGGAGGATGTGACTGCTGATGAGTACCCGGACTTGTATCAACACACGAACGTTGATCAAGGTGCTCCGGTATTTCAAGAAGAGGTATTTAAAGAGACTGAGGTTGAATTGGAAAAGGTTGTGCAGCGAACAGTACCCTCACTCAAAGAAGTGACTGATGAGGACGTAGAAAGATGGTTCAAACGTCATAAAGTGGGTAAAACTATCAGTGCTTATCGTTATGTAGATCAAGAAAGAAAAGATACTGCTGCTGCTTGGGTTAAGGCTAATCAGGTGACTACCTTCAAGACCGTTTCAAAGGTACACGGTGACATTGTTTCATGGGCTTATGATTCGGACCTTAAAGTATGTATAGTCAAGTGGGAAAAGGGTGTCCAGTATTACGAGAAGATAATGGACGTTCTGACATTACCGCGGGTGGGATATTCGTACCCTCGCGAGACGTCCATTTATCAATCGTGAGGGTTACCGAACAGCTGAGTGGTTTCACCAACACTTACTGTTCGAGGTCAATCATGGCTTCAAATTTTTCAAGCCCCAGGTCCCAAGACGGTAAGCGCATTGACGATATTGATCCAAGGACCGGCTGGAAGAAACTTGTCTTAAAAGTGAAGCCGCCAAAGACGATGAAAAAGGTTACTATGAAGACAATGCCTCAAGATATTTATATGTCTTTCAACCGTTGGTACTATGACAATCGTACTGGCGAGGCCGTTATTGTTCGTGGTCGAGGACTGTAGACCGAGCTCATCAAGATAATCGACCCGATGTGGTTGGTTAATTTATCAGAGACAGACAATGATGTGCTACACAGGAAGCAGATTTTGATCGAGCGCCAAGAAGATTACGAGCTGGCTATGCAATTCCAACGAGTCGTTCTTGTGTGTCATGAACATGGAATTCATAGTTGCATAGACTGGCAGTCCAAGCGCTTCAAATAAGTTAAAGACAAAGAGCACAAGACGAGGGGGTGTCTGTTAGTGCACGGTTTTGCGTCTAGAGTCTTTGTGTTTATCGTTAACGTTTTTGTTTATTAATTATTGTAATAATTAGTTTAAGTAGTTTAACTTAATAGCCAGTTCTCTAAGTTAAAGGCTAGTTCGCTAGGGGATGTTAGTGAACTAGCCAAGTAATGTATTCCTCCTGATTCGTTAAGGGATGTTAACGAATCAGGGGATGTTTCGCTAATTTAATGTATGTAACGAAGGGGAGGCTGGTTCGCTAGGGGTTGTTAGCGAACCAGATCACCTTCTATTATAGTGAACTACTGTTCACTTTTAATGTAAGTTTATAGAGTTTTTTTTTAAGAGATTAATTAACGAAGTGTTTTCCAGATCTCTCTCAAGCTTCACCTTAATATTATACATACAATACTACTATTTATTCATAATATATACACATATTTATAACTCTGAATCGATGTTAATCATGAGCTAGATCCGAAAACGTATTAATAGTACCGATACAGATATGAGATCTGTTCGTTGTAATGTTATTGATACAGTTCCAACAGTTACTCAAACCAGACCCAACCCCGGACCTTTCGCCTTGAAAAATTTTACGAGTGCCAACCCATCTCAGTTTCATGACAAGAACTGAGTCACTACCTTGTTGCAATGGTTCGAAAAGATGGAAAGCGTTTTTGAATCTTTGTGAATGCCCCGAACCCAAGAAAACCACGTACGCTTCAAGCATGTTCGAGGGAACCTCCCACACACTTGGTGGAATGGCGAAATGTTCGCCAATGGGGAGGAAGTTGCTATGGCCTACTCATGGACCAAGCTCTAGGAAGTCATGATGAAGAAATTTTGCTCAACTCCAAAAACTCGAATCTCAATTTTGGGAACTTAAGCAAGAGAGTGGTGACAACTCCGCCTACTCCAACCGCTTTCATGATTATGTCGGTGGTTTGCCCTTGCAAATCCGAGACTCTGTGATGAGTAGTAAACCGCAAACACTCCATGATGCAATTACTTTAACCGTGTGCTCTTTCCGAAAACCATGTCAAAGCTGGTACCCTCACCATAAAAAGCTCCAAGAAACCCAATGCCAAGAGTACACCCGAACCATCAACCCTCACTAAAGTTGACCCGCAACCATAATCCATAAACTACTCCACTCATCCCACCACAACAAAAAAAAAAAGCAAACCCAATTATCGAAACTATGCTGTCACCCACCCATCACAACCTCAATCACAATCCCAAGCACCCCAACACCGAAAACCGTATTCTGGAGATCCGAATCATTTCCGCAATGCTTGTCCTCGATTTTCTTTTGTTAACCAAGCTCAAATCATGCCAACATCGTACAACCAAACCCAAGCCTACCAAGTTCAAACCTATCAACCTCAAATCCCGCAACTCTTGGCTCCTCCGGCTTAACCGCTCCAAGCAATGCAAGCCCTTCCTCCTCCACCACACCTGCAAGCTATGCAAGCTCTCCCTCCTCTTCTAGCTCAACAAGTCCACCACGACAACCAAGGGAGTGCCTGTATGGTGAACGCCAACCAAGCTCAAGTTGCCAATGATATGGTGAACGATACATTTTTAGTAAATGAGCATTTAGCTTAATATTTATTTGATACCGGAGCTGATAGAAGTTTTGTTTCTTTTAAATTTTAATCTATCCTTACCGTACCTCGCACTAAACTTTCCCGCCTTTTTCTGTCAAAGTCGCCAATGGTAATTCCATCACCATCGATTCGGTCATTCGAAATTGTATTCTTACTCTTTGCAGGCGTGAATTCTCCATCGATCTCATCCTGATGCAAATGGGAAGCTTCGACATCATAGTAGGCATGAATTGGTTAGCTTTACACCATGCCGAAGTCATTGTTATGATAAATTTATTCGAATTCCACTCGTCAATGGCAAAACCCTCAAAGTATTTGGCAAAAAATTTCCCAAGAAACTCAACCTCAGGTCATGCTCTCAATCTCGTAAGTACTTACGCCAAAAGTACGTTGCATTCCTAGCGCAAGTGATGGTGAAAGACCCCGAAAGAAAGAAAATTCACGACATTCCGTTGTTTGTGAATTTCCTGGCGTTTTCCCGAAGACGTATCTGGTCTCCCGCCCATTCGTTCGGTTGAATTTCAAATCGACTTTGTGTCCGGCACGACTCCCGTAGCCAAGGCTCCCTACCGTTTAGCTCCTTTAGAATTGCAACAGTTATCGAACCAACTTCGAGAACTCTCCGATAAGGGCTTTATCCGTCCAAGCTCCTCCCCTTTGGGCGCTCCTGTCCTCTTCGTGAAAATGAATGATGGCTCATTTCGTCTGTGTATCTATTACCGTGAACTCAAAAACTCACCATAAAAAATCGTTTCCTTTTGTCTCGAATCGATGACCTCTTCGATCAACTCCAAGGCGCAACTTGCCTTTCCAAAATCGATCTTCTTTCGGGTTATCATCAGTTGCCTTTCGGAATAACCAATGCACCCGCGGTATTCATGGACCTCATGAACCGCGTTTGGCAAACCATTATTGGACAAATTCTAATTGTTTTTATCCATTACATCCTCAATTTCTCCAAGACCCAAGCCCAACATGAGCATCATTTACGTTCCATTCTTGACCTCCTAAGAAAGAACAACTTTATTACAAATTATCCAAATGTGAATTTTGGTTAAAAGAAGTTCGATTTTTGGGTCACGTCGTCAACGACAAAGGTATTCATGTTGATACCGCCAAAATCGAGGCCGTTAAAATATTGGAAAACTCCATCCACACCCACGGAAGTTCGATCTTTCCTTTGTTTGACGGGTATTATCGGCGATTCATTCTAAACTTCTCCAAAATCGCGTTACCCCTCACCGCACTAACTCATAAAGAAAACCTTATGAATGGGGACCGAAACAAGAAGAAGCTTTTCAAACTCTAAAGCATATGCTTTGCAATGCTCCCGTTCTAACCCTTACCGATGGAAACGACGACTTTGTGGTATTTTGCGATGCATCCCTTACCGATGGAAACGACGACTTTGTGGTATTTTGCGATGCATCCAACTAAGGTCTCGGTTTCGTTCTCATGCAACGAGGTCAAGTTATTAAATATACCTTAAGGTAACTTATGGTTCACGAAAAGAATTACACGACTCATGATCTCGAACTTGGGCCGTCGTTTTCGCTCTCAAAATCTGGTGACATTATCATTATGGCACAAAATCTGTTGTATTCACCGATCATAAAAGTCTTCAACACATCTTTGAACAAAAATATCTCAACATGAGACAACGTCGATGGGCCGAATTGCTTAGTGATTACGATTGCGAAATTCGCTACCACCCCGGTAAAGCGAATGTTGTAGCCGATGCCCTTAGTCCGTAAAGTTAATGTCAAATATGTTCTGCTTCATAGCATCATCAACCAAACCGATCTTCAAGACCACATCTATAGAGCCCAATGCACCTCCATTTATGAAAACAATATGTACGACGAAATGTCATGTGGATACGAACTTCAACTCGAAACCAAACCCGATGGCTTGCATTAGTTTCTCAATCGTTTGTGGGTTCCTACTGTGATGAACTTCTTACTTTCATTCTCGACGAAGCTCATATGTCGCGATATTCGTGCATCCCGGTGTGAATAAGATGTACTTCGATCTATTTACTAGTGGCCGAGTATGAAAAAGGACGTAGCACTTTATGTCTCAAAATTTCTTAGTTGCTCAAAGGTTAAAGCCGAACATCAAAAACCTTTTGGTTTACTTGAGCAACCTCCTATCCCCGTTTGGAAATGGGAAGGCATTGCTATAAACTTTATCACCAAATTACCTCCCACTCAAAAGCAAAACGATAGTATTTGGGTAGTCGTTGATCGATTAACCAAATCGGCCCACTTCATCCCGATCCGCGAGAAGTACTATGTTGAACAACTCGCTCAAACCTAAGTTCGTGAAATTGTATGCCGCCATGGTATTCCATTGACCATTATTTCCGATCGTGATGCTTGTTTCACCTCCCATTTTGAAATCGCTTCAAGAAGCTTTGGGCACTCGCCTTGATCTTAGAACCGCTTATCACCCTCAAACCGATGGCCAATCTGAGCGTACAATCCAAACCCTTGAAGATATTCTTCGTTCTTGTGTTCTTGATTTTCGTGGAAATTGGGATTCTCATCTCCCGCTTATTGAATTCTCATACAACAATAGCTATCATTCTAGCATTTATATGGCTCCTTTACAAGCTCTTTATGGTCGCAAGTGTTTTTCCCCGATTTGTTGGAACGAGGTTGGTGAAGCCCAAATCACCGGTCCCGAGATGGTCCAAGACACTACCGATCGTATCGATAAAATCCGCAAAAATCTTCTCGCTGCTAGAAGTCGTCAAAAGAGCTATGCCGAGAAATGGCAAAAGCACCTCGAGTTCAATATTGGCGACCTTGTCCTTCTCAAAGTATCTCCTTGGAAGGGGTAAATACATTTTGGAAAGAAAGGAAAACTAGCCCCTAGTTTCGTTGGACCATTTAAAATCCTCGAAAGGATTGGAAAAGTGGCTTATAAGCTCGATATACCGCAAGAACTTACCGGTGTTCATCCAACCTTTCATGTCTCAAACCTAAAAAAGTGCTTAGCCGAAGGTAATCTCCATATACCTCTCTACTAAGTACGTATCGATAAAACCTTGCAAACGATCGAAAAACCCGTTGAAATCATGGATCGCAACGAGAAACGAACCAAACGTAGCCGTATCCATTTAGTTAAAGTCTGTTAGCAATCAGGGAGTGGCACTGAATTTACTAGGGAACGAGAATACAAGATGAAAGAAAAGTACCCGCGCTTGTTTATTACGAAGTCTTCTTAATTTCGGGATGAAATTTCCTAAAGTAGGGAAGATTGTGACATTTATCATTTTTGGTTTGTATTTGTATTGTATCAAAAACCCGACCCGTTTTGATCTTTCGGATCCGTCGTTATTAATAAAATGTTGGGTTTTATGTTCGTTTATGTTACACAAGTGTAGGATCAAGAAAACATTTTTTTTTCAGTGAGTTAAAACACCTCTTTATGGCTTAAAATGACTTAAAACAAACATAAAGGACTAATTGTGTCAAACACCTCTTGTTGTTTTGTGCATTGTTTGACCATTTTAACCAATCACTTGCATGTTTACCCTTTATGTGTACACATACTTTTTCCACTATAAAAACAAGACCCATGCATCCATTTTGGTTGCTCCTTCTTCTCCAAACTCTCTTAAACTAAGATCCAAGTATCCATTCTTCAAGTTCTTATAGTTTGACTCTTCAAGGTCAAACTAATACTAATATTTGTTTCTAAGTAATTTTTATTACTTAAAGCTTGATGTTACAAAATACATATAATATACACCTCTTGTTTCCTTCGGCTTTCACTTCTCCGGTCACGGTTGGTTGAAGTGTCGTGCTACAAGGCAAGGCTACATGGAGGACTATTATAGTCCTTGATAAACACTTTAATTTATGCTTTAATTTATGCAAGCTTACTAATGTTGTTTAGTTTCTAATTACTTTAGTTCCAAATCATTTTAATTAGTTCTATGGTATTGGGTATGTGACTACCATTCTCGGTTTCATTCCGAATCAAGAGCCAAACCAAAATTGAACTTTTATTTAGATACTTTATTGTTAACGTATTGTATGTAAAACTTGAGTATTATTATTTCTAAGTTATGTTAATAAAGTCCCATGGTATTGGGTATGTGGTAACCATCGTCAGTCTTATTCCGAGTCAAGGACCGAACCAAGACCGAACTAAACCGATTTCACTCGCTTAAGACACATTAGTGTGTTTCGAGCCACCGAATCTTATATTTTCTCTAAAACTATTTTATAAACTAATATTAAATTATTTTCTCAAAACACTTGGTATGTTGGATCTAACTTGATCTTATAACAATTTTGAACCGATAAAACCAAGCACTCGCTTAACGGACGTTGATAGGTGCATCGGAGTATGACTCATAAGTGAGCTTAAATGATATAAATTTGCATTAAGTATTAATTTCATGGGAACTAGATAACTACTGTTGTGTGGTTATTTGCAGGTATGAGGAGATAGAGGATGAAATCATGAGAACATGGGCGAAAACGGCGAAGAAAACGGAGTTTAAATGAGAAAGATATAAAGAAAACAAGAAAATGAGAAAGAGCTCCACCGTGGCCCACGGTCTGGACCATGGGCCACGGTCCAATTGATAAAAAATGACCAGATGTCACCGTACCGTGAGTTTTGGGGACCGTGGAGACCTCCGTGGCCCACGGTGGGAACCGTGGGCCACGGTGCAGAGCTGTAAATGCCGAAAATACTTTTTTTATTCCGTTTTTGGGTGTCTTTTCTTCTATCTAACACTTTGGAACGACTTGGAGGCGATTTTTGGGCTCAAGAACAATAGTTTGGTGATTCTAATCATTGATTTGGTATTTTTGTTTCATATGCATACTCTAATTGATGTGATGATGAACCAAATTATGAGTGGCTAGCTGTCTTTATGTTCTCTCCCAAATTGTAAGGTTTTCTATTGAATAATTGTTGACTGTTTATGTTATTTGTGGGATAGTAGTTTGATCATATGATTGTATTGCTATGGTGATTGTGAGTTTGTTTAGTAATTGTTATTATAGTGTAAATTTGTGTTCTTGACTATCAGTTCTTGGTGCCATAGGCAATCAAGATTTATTAGAAGAGAAATAGGGTTAACTATATAAAACTGATTATCGAGTGTCAACCTTCCATTTTTATAATCCAAGTACTTAGTCGTCTTTCTGTAACATCCCGAAATTTCAAGATAATATTAATTATATTACTTAATAATAGAGGGAAAGTTTACTCGGGTTATCAGGAAATAAATAAAAGAATAGGAGTTGGTATGGGTCGGGCTAGTGTCGGGTAATGGACGTTGGTTATGGATTTGGATTAATTGAGATGGGTTAAATGAGAATGGGATTCCAGGGATATAAATATCCCCTAAACCCAAAATATCTTTCATTTACATCTATTTCTTCACACACTCAAAACACACACATTCTAACCGATCAAGATTCGAAGCCGAGACCCGAGATTTTGTTGATAGATCTGAGTTGGTAAGGTAAGAACAAATCCAACAAAGCTAATATTACTGAAAATGGTTAGGATTGGATGGGTTAACCGGACCCGAAACCCAAACTGCCCAAATCGGACCCCTAAAACGTCGATTTTAGGCCGATTTGATGGTTGGGATTTGTAGGCGCCGATCATACGATTCCGTGGGTACCAAAATCGAGTTATTTGGCTAAGAAACGAAGGATTTATGGGCAAACAGATCTGCAGCGCGATAACTTCGCCTGCAAGATTAAGTTCGCCTGATGAACTTCGCCTTCAAGCGTAACTTCGCCTTCAAGCGTAACTTCGCCTAAGGTTTAACTTCGCCTGAAGCCAAGTTCGCCTAAGGTTTAACTTCGCCTGAAGCCAAGTTCGCCTAAGGTTTAACTTCGCCTGAAGCTAAGTTCGCCCGAGGGTTAACTTCGCCTAAAGCCAAGTTTGATTAGAAAATAAATTATAAAGCGATAAGTTAAAGTAAGCTAATAATAGGCCACCAGATTAGATCAGACGAGTATTGATACGTGTAACTTGTACAGTCAGTCGAGCTCAGATAGAGAAGGGATTTACAGCTATCAGAAAAAGAAGCAGAATTCAGGTGAGTTTCTAGCCCCATTCCTTGTATTGTTTTCGGGGCTGTGTGCATACTCGATGTGTTGTTAATACATTTATCCTAAGTGATAAGTGTATGTCATATGTGATATGTGTGATAGATATGAATGATTGCTTGTCGGTACGCGAACGATCTTCGGATATTGCGCGTACTGTCAGGTTAAAAATAAAGGTACGAACATTATATATCGAAGATGTATGAATATTTCAAATGAACACTTGTCGGGGCGTGAACGATCTTCGGATATTGCACGTATCGACAAGGGGTATGGTTAAATGAATGATGTAAAGAACACCTGGAGTGTTCTTATGTTCTAATGTAATTATCGTATATGTGAAGTATGTGTATATAGGTACACGATTGGCATGTGAGTTCTATGTTCGACATGGTAAGTTAGGATGGCAAATCCCTCTAGCTTCTGTCGGACATAGACTCGGCAGGTGATGGCGTAGTTAAGGACTGCGAGCCTTATACGTGATGTAGATGATAGATGTAAATGTAGATAGGTGTCAGCATAGGAAAGGGCTGTGAACCTTATACGTGCTGGTTTTGTAGCATAGGGGAGGACTGCGAACCTCGTACGTGCTATGAGTTAGGTTGCAACATAGGGAAGGACTGCGAACCTTGTACGTGTTGTGGATGTATGTCAGCATAGGAAAGGGCTGTGAACCTTATACGTGCTGGTTTTGTAGCATAGGGGAGGACTGCGAACCTCGTACGTGCTATGAGTTAGGTTGCAACATAGGGAAGGACTGCGAACCTTGTACGTGTTGTGGATGTATAATGGTATAGGGAAGGACTGCGAACCTTGTACGTACCATAAATGGTGAACATAGGTAAGGACTGCGAACCTTGTACGTGTTCACGACCTTGAGTACAGGTATAGACGGTGAACTATGAACGTACTCTCGGTAGACTGAGGTTAGTGATTGTAGATATGTATGTATGTATGGTAGCAAGTATGTATGTAGAACAGAAGGGTAACTAGTGAAGTATGGATACGTATCTACGGATATGTATGTATGTGTATGTATTGTATGGCGTTCGATTAACTAGAACTCACCCAGCGTAGCTGACTTTTAGTATGCACGCAGGTGAGCTGATTATAGAGTTAGCATGAGGATGACACACGGCATGGATTGAACGGCTGGCATCTGAAGAAAGAAGTAAAGATGTTTTAAATATAAAGTTTTGTGTTATGGTATCAAAGAAAAGATTTAATGTTTTGTAACAAATGATTGATGTTTTATATTCCGCGAAAAGTTTTAATAAACTCTGATTTGAAGAACTGTGTTTATGAGTAAATCCGACGCTAAAGTAGGGTCACCGGGTTCGGGGCCTTACAAGTTGGTATCAGAGCAAAGTTCGAGAGATTTAAGCATCCTACATGCTTAGACTCGAACAGAGTATGGAATTTAAGTAAGAAAGGAAAGAAGATGCCAGTTCAAGAATGCCATGTGTCGCTCAAGCAGGATCAGTAAAGGTAAATGGTATGATTAAATGATATATGTTAATGAGAAAGAAAAGATATGTGAACGTCAGGGATAGGAATAATTGATTGTTTGATTTGACAAACTGCTTAAGTAGAACCAGCACAAATAGACTCATAAAGGGAAGTGTATAGGACACGAAAAGTAACGTGATCAGCTAATCACAACTGGCCACTGTTATTACCTGTTAGCCTTACTATCCTGGTACTAGATAGTTCCTTGAGTGAGGATGTTTGTGTTGTCCCTGTTAGAATACTGATGGCTGGAGCTGGAGAATTTGTGGGAACCGGGGGTCGCACTGGACGTCGTGGCAGGCCTCGTCTTGTCCGGCAACCCTCGGTAGAAGAAGCTTCCCACACCGAAGATGAAGGAAGCGCCGCGGGAGGAGTCCAGAACAACAACGAAGAAGTTCAACTTAGCCCTGCAGTTCAAGCAGCCATTGTTCAAGCTGTAGTTGCTGCTGTGAAGAACCTGAATCCCGAAGGATTTGCTGGAAGCCGTGAACGAACTGCTGAAGGGGCGGGTGGTGATGGTAGGAAGGATGGGGAAGGTGAAAGAGGGGCCTCGAGTGGGGATAAGTCTGTGAAAGTCGATGACAGGAGAAGAGGACAAGGTGGGTGCAGCTATAAGTCCTTCAAAGGATGCGACCCGCCAAAGCTGACTGGTTTGGGAGACGCAATCACTACTCTCCAATGGATAACCGGTATGGACAAGGTTATCCGCATTAGCGAATGCCGTCCCGACCAAGCTGTGGGTTATGCTACTCAGTCATTTGAGGAAGAAGCTATGTATTGGTGGGAAGGTGTGGAGCAGAGAAAGACTAGGGATGAGATCAAGGCGTTGAAATGGGACGATCTGAAGGAGTTGGTGATGAAAAAGTTCTGCGCAGATGCCGAGGTTGAAAGGACGGAGATGAAGTTCTTGAATTTAAAGGCCGGTATGATGACGCATCGTGAGTATACTACTGAATTCAACCGACTATCTAGGTTGGTGCCTGATATGGTTGACACTGAGGTCAAAAGAATCAAATGTTATGTGAGGGGATTGCCACAAAAAGTCCGCATGTTGGTCAGGGCAAATAAACCTGCTACTTTTGACTCTGCTGTTGAACTTGCAGAGGTGGTTTATGCTGACCTGGCTGAGGACGATGTGGTGGTGGGGGAAAAGAAGGAGAAGAAATGGGCTACCTCTGCTAAGCGGTCTGGCGAGATGGTGACAACAACTGATGAGAGGAAGGCCAAGGTTGGGAACAAGGATGCGTGTAAGACGTGTGGGCGAGTACACCCGGGGGAATGCAGGATTGGGACAGACAGGTGCTATCGGTGCGGAAAGGGTGGGCATTACTCTCGAGACTGCCCTGATCGTCCAAAGTGCTTCAAATGCGGAAAAACTGACCACATGGCTAGGGATTGCAAGGAATCAGGGGCGGGAGGTGCGAAAGGTTAAAGACTTGGGAAAACTGCGGAGAGGAACACCTGATGAAGGAATAATTGCTCATGCAATGGTTTTATTAAATTACAATTGCTTAAGAACTTGTTTTGTGTTAAGGTTTAAAACTTATGTTTATCAGTGACGTGTTATATATTGAGTTTGGTTATGAATGATTATTATGTTATGATGAAATGTTGTTTTAGACAATAGTGTTAAAAGTACTAATCGAAACCCTTAGAAGGATGAGACGAGTCTTGGTACATCGAGGGTCTCATAGACAAGCTACCTTAAATAGCTAAAACACATGACCACCATTCGATGACTGCAAAGCCGGAAGTAAGAAGGGTAACTCAGAAAGCGAAGGCGATTCAATAAAGCGTGTAAATATAAGAAGTTTTCCTTTTATGGGGAATAAGTTAGGTTTCGGGGACGAAACCTCTTTAAGGAGGGAAGACTTGTAACATCCCGAAATTTCAAGATAATATTAATTATATTACTTAATAATAGAGGGAAAGTTTACTCGGGTTATCAGGAAATAAATAAAAGAATAGGAGTTGGTATGGGTCGGGCTAGTGTCGGGTAATGGACGTTGGTTATGGATTTGGATTAATTGAGATGGGTTAAATGAGAATGGGATTCCAGGGATATAAATATCCCCTAAACCCAAAATATCTTTCATTTACATCTATTTCTTCACACACTCAAAACACACACATTCTAACCGATCAAGATTCGAAGCCGAGACCCGAGATTTTGTTGATAGATCTGAGTTGGTAAGGTAAGAACAAATCCAACAAAGCTAATATTACTGAAAATGGTTAGGATTGGATGGGTTAACCGGACCCGAAACCCAAACTGCCCAAATCGGACCCCTAAAACGTCGATTTTAGGCCGATTTGATGGTTGGGATTTGTAGGCGCCGATCATACGATTCCGTGGGTACCAAAATCGAGTTATTTGGCTAAGAAACGAAGGATTTATGGGCAAACAGATCTGCAGCGCGATAACTTCGCCTGCAAGATTAAGTTCGCCTGATGAACTTCGCCTTCAAGCGTAACTTCGCCTAAGGTTTAACTTCGCCTGAAGCCAAGTTCGCCTAAGGTTTAACTTCGCCTGAAGCCAAGTTCGCCTAAGGTTTAACTTCGCCTGAAGCCAAGTTCGCCCGAGGTTTAACTTCGCCTGAAGCCAAGTTCGCCCGAGGTTTAACTTCGCCTGAAGCCAAGTTCGCCTAAGGTTTAACTTCGCCTGAAGCCAAGTTCGCCTAAGGTTTAACTTCGCCTGAAGCTAAGTTCGCCCGAGGGTTAACTTCGCCTAAAGCCAAGTTTGATTAGAAAATAAATTATAAAGCGATAAGTTAAAGTAAGCTAATACTAGGCCACCAGATTAGATCAGACGAGTATTGATACGTGTAACTTGTACAGTCAGTCGAGCTCAGATAGAGAAGGGATTTACAGCTATCAGAAAAAGAAGCAGAATTCAGGTGAGTTTCTAGCCCCATTCCTTGTATTGTTTTCGGGGCTGTGTGCATACTCGATGTGTTGTTAATACATTTATCCTAAGTGATAAGTGTATGTCATATGTGATATGTGTGATAGATATGAATGATTGCTTGTCGGTACGCGAACGATCTTCGGATATTGCGCGTACTGTCAGGTTAAAAATAAAGGTACGAACATTATATATCGAAGATGTATGAATATTTCAAATGAACACTTGTCGGGGCGTGAACGATCTTCGGATATTGCACGTATCGACAAGGGGTATGGTTAAATGAATGATGTAAAGAACGCCTGGAGTGTTCTTATGTTCTAATGTAATTATCGTATATGTGAAGTATGTGTATATAGGTACACGATTGGCATGTGAGTTCTATGTTCGACATGGTAAGTTAGGATGGCAAATCCCTCTAGCTTCTGTCGGACATAGACTCGGCAGGTGATGGCGTAGTTAAGGACTGCGAGCCTTATACGTGATGTAGATGATAGATGTAAATGTAGATAGGTGTCAGCATAGGAAAGGGCTGTGAACCTTATACGTGCTGGTTTTGTAGCATAGGGGAGGACTGCGAACCTCGTACGTGCTATGAGTTAGGTTGCAACATAGGGAAGGACTGCGAACCTTGTACGTGTTGTGGATGTATGTCAGCATAAGAAAGGGCTGTGAACCTTATACGTGCTGGTTTTGTAGCATACGGAAGGACTGCGAACCTCGTACGTGCTATGAGTTAGGTTGCAACATAGGGAAGGACTGCGAACCTTGTACGTGTTGTGGATGTATAATGGTATAGGGAAGGACTGCGAACCTTGTACGTACCATAAATGGTGAACATAGGTAAGGACTGCGAACCTTGTACGTGTTCACGACCTTGAGTACAGGTATAGACGGTGAACTATGAACGTACTCTCGGTAGACTGAGGTTAGTGATTGTAGATATGTATGTATGTATGGTAGCAAGTATGTATGTAGAACAGAAGGGTAACTAGTGAAGTATGGATACGTATCTACGGATATGTATGTATGTGTATGTATTGTATGGCGTTCGATTAACTAGAACTCACCCAGCGTAGCTGACTTTTAGTATGCACGCAGGTGAGCTGATTATAGAGTTAGCATGAGGATGACACACGGCATGGATTGAACGGCTGGCATCTGAAGAAAGAAGTAAAGATGTTTTAAATATAAAGTTTTGTGTTATGGTATCAAAGAAAATATTTAATGTTTTGTAACAAATGATTGATGTTTTATATTCCGCGAAAAGTTTTAATAAACTCTGATTTGAAGAACTGTGTTTATGAGTAAATCCGACGCTAAAGTAGGGTCACCGGGTTCGGGGCCTTACACTTTCATCACATTCAAACACACTCTCACGAACCATGTTTATGTAGTTCATCCCAAAAGTAAACGTTAGCATTATCAAGGAAGAGGAAAGTGAGACATCAAGCTAACCTAAATGATCCAGGGTGGAGGATGAGGATTTTCGGGCCTGACCTTGGTTTGCCGGAAGACTAGCAGCAGTTGCTTGAAAAGGAGCGTGCTTATAATGAGAAAACTGCACGGGAGGGCCAGTCACCCACCTTGAATGTCATAAAAGTTTCAAAAAGGTGGTAATTGTACATTTTGTATATTTTATATTTTATTTTTTGCATTATAATTTCTAGTTTGTTCGTAATTAGTGATATTTTAAGCTACCATCTTAGCAAAAACCAAGTGTGGGGAAATTATTATGGATTTCTCTTTGACACTGTGTTAGGGACAACATGGGTTTTTCATGGAAGGAAGTGGAGTTTTAATTAGTAGTGTCTTTGTTTTTATTCTCTATAAAACATACATTGGGGACAATGTATCCCAAGTGTGGGGATGAGGAAATTTTCTTTTTCAAAATTTTTCTAAAAAAAATTAAAAATAAAAAAAAAATTAAAATTAAAAGAAAAGTGGTAAGATGGTGGGGTATGGTTCGTGTCCCTTTTCATGGTCACAATTCCCTAAATAACATGTTTGCCTAGTTGTTTTTAAAAGGAGGTTGTATAGTATTCTAATCAAGGTTAGCATGCTTTTGGTGCAATAACTTGCATAACATGTTTGCTTACACTTGCGCGTTGAGAAAATAATGATTGGTAAGAAAGTTGAGATTTATCCGATAGAACTTGTGCAATTAATGCATTTCGAGACCTTAGATTAGCATAAATGCAAAAGTGATAGAGGCAATTAGGTTAAGCCTCGTCTGGATGAGTGCGAGTGTGGGTATTGGGGGTTGGGCCTCATACATTACATATATGAGCGTGGATAATGATAGGGGTGGAGGGTTGGTTCCCTTAGAAAACATTGTTGGACTTATTCTTTTATTCAATCAACCCCGATGTAAAATTGCGAGACGATCCGGCTTAATAGGTTTCTTTGTATTTGTAATTGTTTTAGTACTCATCAATAGGAAGTATTAAGTATAATGTTTATTATGCTTGTTCTCAGAAAAAAAAAGAAAAAAAGAAAAAAAAGGGTTAGAGATTCAATGTTCAAAGTATTACGTATTGATTAGCATTTGTGTCAATGCATTTATATAGGTGGAAATTTGATGATTGCACAAGCGTATGCAAGGAGAATTGGTTATATGTGTAAATGTGTGTTATGTATGGTTAAAAAAACGAAAGCATGTTAGGTTTGGTTAGAATTTTGTGGTTTAAAATGGAACATCAAGTATGCTAATGCAAACCAATAAATGTGAGGGAATAGGGTATGACTTGGGACCTTGACTGAACCGGAATTGTTGGTATGACTGGTGGCTACAAGTTGAAAATAAAAAAATAATGTTGTTGAGGTGTTGCTTGGGGGTAAGCAACGGTTAAGTGTGGGAATGTGACGGGTGCATCGGCGTATGAACTGTAAGTGAGCTTAAATGATATAAAAATCTTTGCACTAAGTGTTAATTTCATGGGAACTAGATAACTACTGTTGTGTGGTTATTTGCAGGTATGAGGAGATAGAGATGAAATCACGAGAACGTGGTCGAAAACGGCGAAGAAAACGGAGTTGAAACGAGAAAGATATGAAGAAAACAAGAAAATAAGAAAGAGCTCCATTGTGGCCCACGGTCAGGACCGTGGGCCACGATCCAATTGATAAAAAATGACCAGAACTCACCGTACCGTGAGTTCTAGGGACCGTAGAGACCACCATGGCCACGGTGCGGAGCTGTAAATGCCGAAAATACATGTTTTATTATGTTTTTGGGTGTCTTTTCATATATCTAACACTTTGGAATGACTTGGAGGCGATTTTTGGGCTCAAGAACAATAGTTTGGTGATTCCAATCATTGATTTGGTATTTTTGTTTCATATGTATACTCTAATTGATGTGATGATGAATCGAATTATAAGTGGCTAGTTCTCTTTATGTTCTCTCCTGAATTGTAAGGTTTTCAATTGAATAATTGTTGACTGTTTATGTTATTTGTGGGATAGTAGTTTGATCATATGAATGTATTTCTATGGTGATTGTGAGTTTGCTTAGTAATTTTTAGTATAGTGTAAATTTGTGTTCTTAACTATCAGTTCTTGGTGCCATAGGTAATCGAGATTTATTAGAAGAGAATTAGGGTTAACTATATAAAACTGATTATCGAGTGACAACCTTGCGTTTTTATAATGCAAGTACTTATTCCTCTTTAATCACATTCAAACGCACTCTCACGGACCATGTTTATGTAGTTCATCCCAAAAGTAAAAGTTAGCATTTTCAACATTGGAAACCTGAAATCGGGAGAGAGCATTCTTTTATTAATTCAGTTAAAACTTGTGAAATTGTTTTTAGTTATTTTCGTTAATCAAATCAACCAACCAAATCATTGAATTTATGTTTTGCACTTAGTTTAATATAGATAAATTTTATAGATACTTAGTAACACATTTTCCACAAACTCTCTGTGTTCTACACCGGCTTACCCCTATCCAATTAGTTGTAATCGGTTTATTTTTGAGTGACCTCACGTCAGACGTCGAGGTTCTTCTTAATAGAACTACACACTTGGTTAAGCTTCTTTTGATTTCATTGAGTTATCTCATAACATTTTGGAATCTCGGCTTCGATCTTGATCAATTATCAAGACTCGAACCGACAAATCCGAACACTCGTAAAATCTCGTTTTGGCATCTATTTAACTTTGCAATATTGCAATTTTACCCAAATATTTACTTAACAAAGGTTAAGTAAAAACTAATAAATAGAATACCGAGACCGACTTTGAGTAAACTTACTTTTCAAAAACCATTACTTTAATTCCTTATGTATTTACATTTTAGCCTTCAAACTTTAAATATTTATGTTATTTGTCAAGTTATTATACTTTAAAGCTTTTAAAAACCATCTACTAACTCAAGACCATTTTTAATCTAGTTCTTGCCCATTGAACTTACCCTTCCCCCGTTTTATCGCAAACCATTCTTCAAGTTACTTATTTCACGTGATACATTTCATCCCCCGTTTTCACTTTTATACTTTGGGGCTAACACGCATACTTATCAAAACAAGAATGATTTATATTACTCGATCCTCAAACCACAAACTCTAGGGTGTATGATACTTAGAATACTTGCTTTATTGTGTGTTATATGTTTCATATTCTTCTCGTGCACGAGTGTTTATTTTATGTTGTTGTTGTGACTTTCTCTCTCTAAATGCAAGACAAATGTCAATTCTTTCATCATTTTAAAATGTCTATAACTATGTCATACGATATTTGTTTAAAACAAATTCACCATAATAACAAACATTTTTAATATTTAATATGAATATCATATTTTTATATAAAAATATAAAAAAAACTATTGGGTTTTTATATTGTTTTACTGTTTGTTCATTGTGTTTTTTAATTGGGGTTTTTTATGCATTTTGCTATAGATTTTAGTCAGTGTGTTTTTTTTTTATTTTGTACTCATGTTAAAGATAAAAATTAAAACAAATATTATGTCAATGTGTCTTTTTGTTCGTCATTGTGTCTTTGTGGTCAACATTTTTCTTCCTAATTATCGTTGTGTTGTAGTCATTGTTTTATATGTTAATGGTCTTTTGCTCGTTGTGTGTCATTCACTTAATTTAAGAAAAATAGTATTATTTTCATTATGTATTACGTTCAAGTCATTATGTAATAAATAGTTTCCATTGTGTTTGATATTTCAAGTCATTGTGTTATATGTATTCACCATTGTGGCTTACGTTTTAGGTCGTTGTGTTATATGTATTCGTCACTATGTTTTACGTTTCAGGCTATCATGTAATATGTATTCATCATTATGTTTTAGGTATTAGATAATTTATTGTAATTATATCATTATATTTACATATTATTATTACACAACGGTGTTATAGTATTCAAAAAAACACAATGATGAGTTGAAAGACATAATGACGGAAAAAACATAATGACAAATAGAAAGACACGATGGCTAAAAAAGACACAATGGCAAGAAAAAAGACACATTGACGTAATTTTTATTTTAGTTTTTATGTAACAAAATCATATTTATATTAAGATAAAACACAGTTTGTTATTATGTTAATTTTTTTTTTGAAATATCATATGAAAAAGTTATCGAAGTTTTAAAATGATGAGAGAATTAACATGTGACTTGCATGTGAAGAGAGAAAATATGTACTATTACTTTTATACCATTTTTCCTTTAGTACACACTTGACACATGTCAACTAATTACGGTTTCTTACACTTTTCATTTTTTGTTGGCCATTGTAGAATAACCATGGTCGCAAAAGTTGCTAGGCGTTCCTAGGGCGATCGATTGGGGAGTTGCGAGTACTCGGTCTGGGCGTTGAGTACTTGGGGACTACTCAGACGTGCTAAGTTATAAAGAAACTAATTTTTGGGAACTTATAAATATATATATAGGGAAAGAATCAAGAAAGAACTCCTTTTTAGAGAGAGAACTAGAGAACTAATAATAAAGTATTTTTAATTTAATTAAAAAAAATTTAAATTTTTTTTCTTTCATCCTTCTTATATGTTGTTATTCTTCACCACAAAAAAAAATTATAAAAATATAAAAAATAAAAACTCGTTGTAATGCATATATGAAATACGTCGACTTTTTCTTAATTCATATATGCACTAGTGTGTATTTTTATATGTGCAATAATGTTGATTAACATATATAAAATTCTTTGTATTGTATATGTGCAATAGTGTCATATTATATACAAAAATAAAAAAACATCGACATAGTGCATATGTGCATTAGTGTTGTGTTACATATGTGCGATAATGTGTATTGCATACAATTATTAGTGTTGTATTCGCATATATTCAATAATGTGTATCGTATAATGCAATTATTTTGTATTACATGAAATAGAACACTATTGTATATATGCAATAGCCATTAGTGTACATATGCACTACACCGACAAGGGTTATTTTTATTATCAGTATCATCTTATTAGAAAGAGAAAAGCAAAAAAAATCATAAAATATTTTTTTAAAAAAAGTTAAAAATAATTCTTTATTAGTTCTCTAGTTCTCTCTTTAAGAGGAGTCAGCGAGAAGTGCGAGAAGTGAAGGTGTAACTCCATTAATCATTAATTTAACCCCATTTCTTATGTGTAGGTGCGTTGTGTATGTGCATATGTATGTGTGTAGATACACATGTTTGTATATGTGTACGTATGTATATGTGTGTGTATGTTTGTATGTGTGTAGGTACATAGGTTTGAATGTGGCTCGGTGCATTTATATGTTTGTAGGTAGGTTTGAATGTGTAATTAAGACATAAATACAACCAACCTACATATATGTATGTAACATCATATGAAAGGGAATGAAATTAGGGATTAATGGAGTTATACCTTCACTTCTCGCACTATATATATATATATATATCCAGTTTCGTTTCATGTATTTTATGTATTTCATGCATTTATCAATTTCTATTATTTGTATTGTATTCGTTAAACCGACCCGTTTTATTATTCGATGCGATTTGGTTAGTTATACATATACCCATATGTTACATATTTCGTATGTAATAGTTTTTCTTTCCTAAAGTTGTTCAATGATATTAATCGTTACTAATATATATATATATATATATATATATATATATATATATAAATAAAAATTATAACACCCATGATTTTTCTTTATTCAAATATCACATAAATAACATTATTGATGAATAACAAAGTACATCATTTTAATTTAGTCATGTTACATTTATTTTTACCTAGAGTTATTTTTTTAAAAGATGAAAAGTACATTCCTACAACATTAAAATTTTGGTCAAAAATTCTTTATGATGATAATGAATTTGTTAAAATATAATTTGTATGTTACAACTTAATTTGTATGACCACTTACAAACTTTGAATGGTATTCATGACCCATTAGTATTTTGACCAAACTAATTCAGTTGAAACATCTCTAGCTCAATTCACTTATAAATAGAGCTCCATTCCTTCTCATTTTCTCACAACTCAATTTACAAAAGATTGTTGATGCTATCTCATTTTGGTGATTTTCACCTACTTTGATTTATGAAGTCAAACCGCGAAGTTCAAGATTTTCTTTTTTATTACTAAGTTCTTCTTCCGGGTATGTCCTTGTTTGTATTCTGCTTGTTCGGGTCGTTTAGAACTTAATGTTATATTAAAATTTATCTAACATTAGTGTTAGTTAATCAAAAACAAACTTGACTCGCTTATGTATTTATTCAGTTCGGTTTAGCTATCTCATCCAACATCTAAAACTAATTCATTTCATCTCACTATCTGAAATATAATATTTTAATCATATCGGAAATGAACCCAACCTAAAGTTGAGTTCGGGTCCAACCGAAAATGAACCACTCGCTTAAACTCGTTTCAGGACGTTTTTTAATTTATTTTATTTAAAGCCCTTTTAGTTTTTTTATATTAGTCAAATAAATTATTAAAAATCATTATAAACTAAGTAATATTATTTTAAAGTAAATAAAATTTGTTATAAATTATTTTTTTTATCATTTTTCACTTAAAAACCAACTTTTAGTTTCCGTTAATTTCGTGAAAACCCGATTAATATTATATCTTTCATTAATCTTCATAATACTCTAACTTAATTGTATTCGAGATAAAATTATTCCATTAAAATCCGTTTTCAATAAATGTTATAATCCTCATTTTAGTGATACACTAATAATTAAATAATATTAAAACCATAATAAAATCGTTAAAAGTTCGTAAAGCTTAAAAATATTATTAACATAAAATTCCCTTAATATAATAAAATAATTCATGATTCCTGAAACTATATTATTCAACCTTTACAATCCCGTTAGTAATATTTAATTGTTGTATTTCTTACTTATAGTTTGCGAGGTTCGATCATTTCAATTTCTTTTACACGCTTTTGGTTGTTATTTCAAGTTTAGCTTCAATTTCAAGGCTAGTTTCTCACACCCATTTTTTTACTCTTTTTTCACTTTTGGGGGTAGCATATGTATCTTATAAACTCAAGTTTTTATGATTTCGTTTACAAACTACAATTCTTTACACGGACTTGTGTGTTTACTTGATTACTTGCTCGAACTTATTTGCACATGGTAGCCTTAATAAGTATGATCATAAGGCCCCCTTTGCACTCAGGTCCAATTTTCTATGAGTGGAAAATGGCCTCATTATCTGAGTACATTGGTTGTTACCAACTGTAAAGGACCTTACTTGAGCGATTATTACACTTTTTTCATGGAATTGTATGGTTTTTACGTATTTATATCAAACTTGTGTGAACTCACCAACTATTCATTTAGTTGATTTGATTTTATATATATGCTACATGTAGAGGATGATACTCGGGAAAGAAATTGAAACTTAGGGTATTTTAATAAATGGAAAAGTTGTTTAATTGTTCTTGTATTTTCGATGTATTTCTTCTTACAAACTTGTGTACTAGACGTTCAAATTAATTAATGATAATATTGTCACTTAATAGTGTTACATTTGTTTTGAGCAATCTATACGTCATTCTCAGGCGTTTCCGCTTAAGCTAAGGTGTTACAGTTGAATAGCCCAAAATGGTTGAGATCTATAAAATAAATCGATATGTAACCAACAACAAGGATAAAGATTGATAATTAGGGGTCAACTTTGGAGAAAATGACAAGAGAAGGCAGATGTGTAACACCCCGGCCTCTCATACCACCAATATTGTCCGCTTTGCCCCCCGATGGGTTGCCCATCCGGGAACTCACGGCTTTGTTTTTGGTTGCCCAGGTAGAGACTTCCCAGGTGGTCACCCATCCTAGTACTACTTCCACCTAAGTGCGCTTAACTGTGGAGTTTTCATGTGCTCCACGGCCAACTAAGCCCAAAACGCGTTGGTGATGCTAAGAGGCAGGACATTACTTATGAACCAAGGATCTCTCTTGCCCACGACCGATGTGGGATAGCCTAAGAGTGGGACGATGTTGTGTTTGCCAAGGGTGTTACAAACAACCCCCCTTTGGACTCATCGTCCTCGATGAGGCATGTCCCATCATCCCGAACGGCACAAGAGTGGCTCTGATACCACCTGTAACATCCCGGCCTTTCGTACCACCAATATTGTCCGCTTTGCCCCCAATGGATTGCCCATCCGGGAACTCACGGCTTTGTTTTTGGTTGCCTAGGTAGAGACTTCCCAGGTGGTCACCCATCCTAGTACTACTTCCACCTAAGCACGCTTAACCGTGGAGTTTTCATGTGCTTCACAGCCAACTAAGCCCAAAACGCGCTGGTGATTGAAGAGACTGGACATTTACTTATAAATCAAGGATCTCTTTTGTCCATGGCCGATGTGGGATAGCCTAAGAGTGGGACGATATTGTGTTTGCCAAGGGTGTTACAAACAACCCCCCTTTCGGACTCATCGTCCTCGATGAAGCATGTCCCATCATCCCGAACGGCACAAGAGTGGATCTGATACCACCTGTAACACCCCGGCCTCTCGTACCACCAATATTGTCCGCTTTGCCCCCGATGGGTTGCCCTTCCGGGAACTCACGGCTTTGTTTTTGGTTGTCCAGGTAGAGACTTCCCAGGTGGTCACCCATCCTAGTACTACATCCACCTAAGCGCGCTTGATTGTGGAGTTTTCATGTGTTCCACAGCCAACTAAGCCCAAAACGCGTTGGTGATGTTAAGAGGCAGAACATTACTTATGAACCAAGGATCTCTCTTGTTCACGGCCGATGTGGGATAGCCTAAGAGTGGGATGATATTATGTTTTCCAAGGGTGTTACAAACAACCCCCTTTGGACTCATCGTCCTCAATGAGGCATGTCCCATCATCCCCAAGGGGTTTACTTTTCTCTCATCAGCATCATTTGTACTTTGTTCATCTAATTAGGTGAGTAATCACTCCCCTATTTTACTTGTTTTCAAATGTTTTGGGCACACTTGCGTACCATTTATCATATTATTTATCTTATTATTTCTCAAACGCAAACTGTGATCTTTGTGCTGTGTATCAATTGAATGATTGCCTGTTACTTGCTATTTGCTTACTTGCTTACTTGCTTACTTGAGTCGCATTCGCATAGGTCCAACATAATCTCATTAGAGTATGATCATACGACCGTCGCAGTGGCCGGGGCCCGATCGCATTGGCAATGGTTTCACCGACACCTCATTTTTGGTAACCAATGCCCATTCGCATGGCAACGGTTTAGCCCTTTCTTTATGGTTGTTTGTTTATGTATGTGGTATGGTTTAATTGTTTATACTCACAGATAACAGTTTTGCCTATTTTTATTCACTTATATCATTATATATTATTACCATTTTTGTTTGTGTCAAAACTGGTGATCTATTCACTCAACATCTGTTGTTGACAAACATATATTTTGTACTCATTTGCAGGTTATAGATTTTGATTGTTTATCGAACTGAGCTCACATAGAAATGACTTTAGGATAAAACATATACAAGAATAGTTGGTTTTGTATTTGTAATTTTCTTTATTTTTGTTGTATATGAATGTTGTTTGATAATAAATAAATTAATTAGATATTGTCGCTTTATAAATTCCTCGATAGTAACCTTGTGAGCTGTGACGATCAGTTCACGCCCCAGCATTTCCGCCGTAGGTTGGGGTGTGACATGATGTGTAAATTGGATAATGGTGTGTTTTTGCTCCAACTCTGTATGTGGTTAGTATGTCGGTGTGTCTAAACTTGGTTAGTGTGTTTATACAGTTAGTTAGTGTGTATGATAGTTAAGGATTTCGTTTGGTTTCTGGTTATGATGATTTATCGATGTGTTTTTGTTATATTTGAAACTGGTGTGCTTTTGGAAGTTTGAATATGTAATTAATGCTACATCAGGGCTAATGTGTTTGACCGGATTATAAGCATAGAAATAGGGATTATAATTAAATTAATAATTCAGTTCCATAATTAAAATTATTTAGTTGTTTACAACTTGCCCTTATATGATACGTTAGATCTAACGGTCAAAATTAGTTTTTACACTTTTTAGGAAAGAAATACTTCTTATTCTAACATTGCTATATATATATATATATATATATATATATAGTAACATCCTACTTTTTAATAATAATAAATAGAAAGGATTGTGTTTATTTATAAGTGTGTTAATATTTAATTAAGTTAAATAACATAAAAGTGTATGGGCTTGGTTAATGAAAGATGGAATAAGAGATGGTCATGGATCTTAGGTCCATGGACTTGAGAGAGTATAAATACTACTTAAACCTCCCAAAAACCCTAAAATCTCTCATTCTTATCCACTAGCCTCTTTACACACCCAAAAACACACACAAACACTCTCAACCATTCGGCCGAGATCCAGGATCCAAGAACCAAACTTAGATTTTGATAGATATTTAGTTAAGCAAGCAAGAACAAGCCCGTAGCGTACGTTGAAGCTAATCTGTAGCCTATAAAACGTAAAAAGGTACGTTCTTTACATATAAAGGTTGTGTTTTTAAGAACGCTTTGCCCTAAGACTTAGTGCTAAGGCAAATCGGGTATTTTTATACCATAAAAATATAAACTTGATGTTAAAAGTGGACTTAATGAACCCGTGAGTAAGAACGGTTCATGTAGAAACTTTAGATCTAGCGTAAACGGGTTTGAAATCAATAAAGGTATAAACTTTATTTATAAGAAAGCTAGATCCTCGTCTAGAGTAGAAAGGAGTGTATTAAAAGATAAAAGAACAATAGAATATGGGAATTGATGTTAGGTTAGTGAAAACGAGAATAAAGGTGTTAAAACCCCAACAGTGGGTGTATTCGAATGAAACAAGCATTCGAATAGAGTGGATTCAATTGGAAAGGAAAGAAAGAAGGAAAAAGGTGCAAACACCTTTGAATTGAATAAGGGATCCATTCGAATAGAAAGAAAAGGGAAGTCGATTCGAATGACGATTTCATTCGAATAGAGGTTTCCATTCGAATGGATAACCCATTCGAATAGAGATCCCATTCGAATGGATGACCCATTAGAATAGAGGTTCCATTCGAAAGGATTACCCATTTGAATAGAGATCCCATTCGAATGGATAACCCATTCAAATAGAGGTCCCATTCGAATGGATGACCCATTCAAATAGAGATCCTATTCGAATGGATGACTCATTCGAATAGAGATCCCATTCGAATGGATGACCCATTCGAATAGAGATCCCATTCGAATGGACAACCCATTCGAATAAGATGTTCGATTCTAATAGAACTGAGGATTCGATTAGAGTAGTCCAGACTTAACTCCAGCCAGGGGCTCTGCCCCTTGGACCCCACTAGGGGCTGCCGCCCCTAGAATCCTGCTGCCAGAGGCGCTTCCCCCGGACCCCCGTTTGTTGAGGGTTTATTGAAATAAAAATATGGTATGGATAGGGCTAGGTAATTGATACTTCTAATTGTTATACAGTTAGCCGAGCCCAGTTAAAGAAAGGAATTACAATAAACTCAGAATGAAATATGATCCTGGTGAGTTACTAGCCTCATTTCCTTGTTATGTTTTCGGGGCTATGTGCATACTCACTGTGATTAGTTAATACACTTACTTTATGTGGTAACTGTATGTTATGTGAATGTTTATGAATGATGTATGTACGATATATGAATGATATATGTATAATGTATGAATGATATAGAAAAGATAAAGAGTACGTAGAAAGTATCTATAAATATAAAAGAAAAGGAAGGTATGTATGAATTGACGATAAAATGGTGGCAGACCCTAATAATATCTGTGAAAAGAGGGTGGCAGACCCTAATAATATTTGTGAAGAAGTGTGGCAGACCCTGATAATATCTGTGAAGGAGGGTGGCAGACCCTAATATTATCTGTGAAGTTATAGGGTGAAAGGCTCTTTAAAACGTATAAGTAGGTATGTAAAGTAAAGAAATATATGAAAGTATGCAAGAAAGAATGAGAGTAAGAATGTAGGTATATACTTATGTATGTACAAAAGAAAGTAAAGCAGGTTAAGTATGTAAAATATGAACGTATTATGTATTTCCTGATTAACTGGAACTCACTCAGCATAACTAGCGTTTAGTATGCACGCAGGTCTATAGGCTGTAGCATCCCGAAATTTCCATGATTAATATTTAATATATTATTTACGTCAGAAGAATTAATTGAGTTAGTAGGATAATAATAATAAGATAATAATAAAGATAGAAGATGGTAGGCTTTAAAGATGGAATTAATTATGGACCAAAAAGGAAAAAATGGGCCTAAGGTCCATGGGATTAAGGGAGTATAAATACCCCTTAAACCCAAATCCTTTCCATTTCCATACATCTCTACATCATAACCTACACCTTCAAAAACACACACTTAAGCCAAACACTCTCAAACACAAACCTCCTTACGGCCGAGATCCGAAATCCAAGAACTGAGCCTAGCTCTTGATAGATCTTTAGCTAAGCAAGCAAGAACAAGTCCATAGTTATACGTTGAAGCTAACTGTAGCCTATAAAACGTAAAAAGGTACGTGATTTTCGCTTAAAGATTATGTTTTTAAGGACGGTTTCCCTAAGACTTAGCCCTAAGGCAAATCGGGTATTATTATACCATAAAAATATAAACTTGATGTTAAAAGTGGAATTAATGAACCCGTGAGTAAGAACGGTTCATGAAGATTCCCTAGATCTAGCTTAAACGGGTTTAAAACCAATAAAAGTGTAGGCTTTATTGATGAGTAAGCTAGATCTTGGGCTAAAATAGAAAGAAGCATGTTTAAAAGATAAAAGAACACTAAAATATGAGTACAGATGTCATAATATGAAGTGAAAATGATAAATATGGTATTTAATACCCTACAATGGGTATATTCGAATAGAATACTCCAGACTTAGAAATTAATTCCATTAAAATGGAATACACGATTCGAATAGAATACTCCAGACATAGAAATTAATTCCATTCAAATGGAATACCCTATTCGAATAAAATACTCCATACTTAGAAATTAGTTCCATTAAAATGGAATACCTATTCGAATAGAATACTCCAGACTTAGAAATTAATTCCATTCAAATGGAATACCATATTCGAATAGAATACTCTAGACTTGGAAAAATGGAATACCCATTCGAATAGAATGTCCATTAGAATAGAATACTCCATTCAAATGGAATACCCATTCGAATAGAATCCTCCATTAGAGTAGAATACTCCATTCAAATGGAATACCCCATTCGAATATAATACTCTAGACTTAGAAAAATGGAATACCCATTCGAATAGAATGACCATTAGAATAGAATACTCCATTCAAATGGAATACCCATTCAAATAGAATGTCCATTATAATATAATACTCCATTCAAATGGAATACCCCATTCGAATAGAAAACTCCAGACTTAGAAAAATGGAATACCCATTTGAAGTCCATTTGAATAGAATAATCCATTCAAATGGAATACCCATTCGAATAGAATGCCCATTCGAATAGAATACTCCATTAGAATAGAATACTCCATTCAAATGGAATACCCCATTGGAATAGAATACTCCAAACTTAGAAGTTTTAGGTTGAAACTTAAATGATGTGTAAAAGGTTAGTGATTTTTATATATAATTATCATACAGTTAGCCGTGCTCAATTAAATTAGGGGATTACAATAAACTCTGAAAGAAACATGAGAAAGGTGAGTTTCTAGCCCCATTTCCTTGTTATGTTTTCGGGGTTGTGTGCATAATTAATGTGAATAGTTAATACACTTACCTTAAGTGGTAAGTGTATGATATGTGAACGATATATGTAGGAAGTGTATGATATGTGAATATGTATGAATGATATATGTATGAAGGGTACGATACGTGAATGTGTATAAATGATATAAGAAGTATGTATGGAAGTATTCCATGAAAAGGGCATGTGAAGAGATGTATGTATGATTGAAGTGAATGAAAGGGATCAGACCCTAATAATATCTGAAATAGAGAAGTAAGGGATCAGACCCTAATAATATCTAAGATAGACAAGGAAAGATGATCAGACCCTAATAATATATGAGAAAGAAAAGTAGAGTGATCAGAGCCTAATAATACCTGAGATAGACAAGGAAAGAGGGATCAGACCCTAATAATATCTAAGACAGAAAAGGAGAGGGATCAGGCCATAATAATATCTAAGATAGAAAAGGAAAGAGGGATAAGACTCTAATAATATCTGAGATAGAAAAGGAGAGGGATTAGAACCTAATAATATCTTAGGTAGACAAGGAAAGAGGGATTAGACCCTAATAATATCTAAGATAGAAAAGGAGAGGGATCAGACCCTAATAATATCTGAGATAGACAAGAAAAGAGGGATACAAACCCTAATAATATCTGAGATTGAAAAGGAAAGGGATCAGACCTTAATAATATCCGAGATTGAAAAAATGGTACATATGTAGTATGGAAGTATCAAGTATACACGTTTGTATGTGTATATGTATGTATGTATGTATGTATGTATGTATGTATTTATGTATGTATGTATGTATGTATGTATGCATGCATGTATTTATGTATGTATGTATGTACGTATGTATGTATGTATGCATGCATGCATGCATGTATGTATGTATGTATGTATGTATGAAAGAAAGGTAGTAAGTAAAGTATTTAATATGTATCTTCTAATGCATATATGAAGGTAACTGTATGTATTGTATGTTGCCTGATTAACTAGAACTCACTCAGTGTGGCTGACTTTTAGTATGCACGCAGGTGAGTAGGATGAGGCAGTTCGCTTGAGGAGGGCACATGGCAGAAGAATAAGAAGCTGGCATCCGAAGACTTACGGTGTATTTATGAATGATGTTTTATTATGAAAGACAAAAGACGTTTGTTGAAGACAAGTTTTTGAAATGATGTGAAATGTTTATTGAAAGTTTTATTTTTCATGAAAGTTTAATTAACTCCGATTTGTAGAACTGTCTTTATAAGTAAATCCGACATGAAATGTAGGGCACCGGGACCGGGGCCTTACAAGTTGGTATTAGAGCATAAGTTCGAGAGAATTAAGCATCCTACATGCTTAGACTCGAACCGAGAATGGGACTTAAGTAATAAAATAAAGAAGATGTCAGTTCAAGAAAGCCATGTGTCGCTCAAGCAAGCTCGATAAAGGTAAAGTACATGATTAATTTCATTTATAATGTAAGAACGTGTAAGAAAGTTAGCTTAATTTCTAAAGAAGAATGTGTGTATGCTAGCTTAATTGCTAGGGATAAGAATGTATTATATGTATGTTTACATGATTGTGTGAGAAGTAGAAACTAGCACAAGCGAAATCATATAGGGAAGTATGTAGAACCTGAGGAGTAATGTAAAGAGTTAATTACACTTGGCCACTGTCATATACTACTTACCTTGCGAATCACATGCTAAATAATTCCTAGAGTGATAACGTTTGTGTTTCCTTAGAGATAATGTAGGATGACTGCTACAAATGGACAAGCACGAGGAGGTCGTACTGGACGCTATGGTAATACACGTGCCAACCAGACACCCTTTTGAAGAATCTGTGGCAGAGCAATATACGAAAGCAACAGGACTCCAACTGTAGAAAGTAATGAAGAAGAATCACGCTTGGAGCTTGTAGTCAATTACGTTTAGGGAGTTTCCCAATTATCACCATAGCATCAAAGGAAGCCAAAACTAGTAACAAGTCTTTATAAGGAAGCGTATCATCGAGGACTTCATGGACAAGCTACCTTGAATAGCTAAAACCCATGAACATCACTCGGTGACTGCAAGGTCAGGAGTAAGAAAGATAACCAGAAAGCTAAATGGTCTAAGAAGGTGTGTGAATATAGGAAACGTTCCTTTTTTTTCCGAAACCTCTTTTAAAGAGGGTAGACTTGTAACATCCCGAAATTTACATGATTAATATTTAATATATTATGACGTCAGAAGAATTAATTGAGTTAGTAGGATGATAATAATAAGATAATAATAAAGATAGAAGATGGTAGGCTTTAAAGATGGAATTAATTATGGACCAATAAGGAAAAAATGGGCCTAAGTTTCATGGGCTTAAGGGAGTATAAATACCCCTTATGTCACACCCCGACCAAAGGCGGAACATGCTGGGGCGTAACGTATTGATTGGACAGTATCTCAAAAGACACTAATTAAAGCGACGAAATTATTTAATTTCACTAACATTAAAACAAGTACACAAATTCAAAATACAGAATAAATACATCATACTTTTGGGGTTAGAATAAATATCCTAAGGTAAAAACTAATATCTTCAATCTTGATCAATGTTAATTACTTGTACCTGTTGCATGTATGAAAAGAGAGTTTGTCAACACGAATGTTGGTGAAAATACATAAGTTTCAGTTGATATATATATAAATAAAAACCACAATTCATATGTTAATGTTAAGCATTACAATTTCTATGAAAATGTAAACAACTAAATAGATGTGGACCCGTTCCTATTGATACGAAATCAATGTACTTGGATAAATGTATGATCATACTAGATGAGAATAGATGAGGATGAGATACCAACCACCAAATATAAAATAAACACTTAAGCACATAGAGCATAGTCATAGATATTGCAATCGTCACACATAAACATATAACGAATTGTGTTTAAAATAGATGTAGAAATAAAACGATGAATAAAACTAAATAAAGGCATACATGCTACCCCAAAAATATAAAATATGAAAAAGGGGTATGTAAACTCACCTTAAAGACGAACGGAGATGATTAAGATAATATGAAGACGGGGAAAGTCACACACGACGTTAAAGCCTAAAAGAAACGAGAGTAATGGATATGCTTAAGTAAAGATTAATATTGATTACAACAACTCGATAATATAAGAATAAAATAATATACTTTTATATATAAAGATTTATTATAAAAATAATTAATTAAATTAATAAAAATCTATCTTAATAAAATTTACTTGCAGTTTTATTTACTTGATATATATATATATATATATATATATATATTAAAACATCTGTTTCTAAGTAAAGTACACCTTTAAAAATATTATTTGTTTGTATATTTATAAGTAAAGTTTACTTGTTATATATAGTAGTAGTAAATTTTGTTTTTAAGTTATTATATATAATTATATATACATGCATATATGCTTGTATACGTATATACATGGACGAAACCGTGAGAAAA
>NW_027499980.1:0-92159 GCF_021521415.1 Bidens hawaiensis | reverse complement strand
CACATAGGATTTTTGGGTTTTCGTTTATATATATATATATATACACATACATACATATATATATATATATATATATATATATAATTTAGCTTAAATTAAATAATTGTGAAACTTGAATTTTTTTTATTCACCATTTGATACAGGAGCATCGAATTCTAACCGGATACGAACCTGCAACCGGTGGCGACCCATTCGAGTTGGTTGGAAAGTGGCAAGTTCTTTTAGAAGATTAAGACGTTATCTTTACTTTGTTGGCTTATCTTTTATGCTTGTATTTTCTCTCTTTTATGTTTGTTATAAACAATTTATGATTTGCTTAGTTTCATAGTTTTTGGTGATGATTGATAAAAATTGGTCGTGCTGATCGTGCGGAAACCGAATCATATGATTTAGACAACTGATTGAAATTGTGTTCATGTGTAAAGCCATTTGAATGAGCTCCATTGTGTGCGTAAGGTGATATTAGAGCTTTGGTTCTTCAAATGGCTACTCGTGGAGATCAATTCAAGCGTGACCGTAGATCCGTCGGTCGAGGCAACAAGATCGGGAGCAGTGGCTGACAGGATTATATCATTCTGGATAATTGTGACCATAAATTTGTCGAACGAAGCAAACGAGATCGGGAATCGTGGCCCGTTTGTTATTTGGGTTTTGTGAGGTCGAGTTCGTCACCTGGAGGTGGCGAAGCAACATGCATTGAGGCATGTTGCTTCGCCATAACCAAGGATGTTGAGCAAATTAACCCAAGGCTACAACCTCTACTATGCCATTTACTCGATTATATATCCGACATGATTTTCTTTATTTATTTATTTATTTAAGTATATACAACATATAATATACCTAATTATATTCCTAGTTCATACCAACCCGATTAACTTTAAATATATATGGTACATAATACACTTGATTTATTCCAAGTATGTATAGGATATAATATACCAAAAACCTGTCGGGTATGCCTGATACTAGATGGGTAATTACAGAATTATACCTGGCGTGCTTTGGCCTGAGCATAGAACAAATATTTTTAATTCGATACGGAGTTGGGATTACTTAAACCCGACTCATTGTCATCCCTAAATTTAGAACACGCGCGAGACTAGACTAAGGATGTTTCAAATATTCGAGTTGAATTAGACTTGTGGTATATAATTTCTACGATAATATAACAACGTCGTCCACGTCAAATGCTATAGTTTTGGGATTTTGTTGTTCTTGTTTACGTGGCAATAGGAGAACGAAACTGAAGAGGTATGTACCCGCCTCAACACCGAGCAAGGCGGGTCAACCCACAAGATATAGACAAGAAGCTTGAAATCAAGACATTATGAAGGCACAAAGCCAAAACCTACGCGCATGGAGCATATCACATATGCTCACGCATATCACATATGTTCATGCATCACATGCTCAGGCATCATATGCCCAGGCACCACACATGCTCAGGCATCATATGCCCAGGCACACATATGCTCGCGCATCACATATGCTCACGCATATCACATATGCGCGTGGCGCATCAGCGCGCGGCGCATATCACATCTGCGCATGAAACATCTGCGCGTGAGAATAAAGAGAAGACCTCGCGCATCCTCAGGATTGGCGCATATCACACATGCACATAATCAACCTCGTCCTTATCCAAATCAGAATTAGGGCAACCTTGATTGTGCACGTCAGACAACCTTCCAGAAGGTATCTTTTTAAGGAATAAGAATATGTTGATGTTGACAGCTGCCAAATGAAAGGTGGACAAGTCAGCATGACACATGTGCTACCACGTGATTACAACCAATGAGAAAGCACCAGGTGTCCCAGAGGACACGTGGCGCAGAGCAATTGGAGGAGGCCAACAAGGCTGAGCCCAATCAGTGGAAACCCTAGCACTATAAATACAGCATCAACTCCACAAGGAGGGACATTCATTCATTCACATTCAAGCAGATTCAATTACATTCACTCACAGACAGTTACAGTCAGTAACACTCACAATCACAGCAAATTACAGAGTATTCAGCTATTAAGCAATACACTCTAAATTCCTTACTCTCACATATTATCTTCTCCCACAAATACTTATTCTCACACCGGAGGGTTTACCCCAAAGAGGACCCTTCTGTCCCTTTCTGAGGGGTAAGTTTACGGTGCTGTTCATTTTGTAGGTGGAAGAACCCAGATTCAAGAGAAACCATCGGTGAAATAGCATAATCACACCCGAGGAAAGTAGATCGTCTACCAGTGAGTCGATCCACGTTTCTTCATTGGCGCCATCCACTGTTACAACGGCAACAAGATCTCATCAGATCTATAAAAAAACCAATTTTCACCAAGGTTTCTGGCGTTCATAACGTTGATCAAGTTCTGGAGGATATTGAACGTGAGGATGTTAATGAGGGACAACAGTTTCTGAGGGCGCCGCGTGATTCCACGCGCGCCACCAGTAACCGTCCTTTCATCACAACTCCTCATGACCAGACTGAAACTCCTCCAGACGATCTTACGTTACAAAATCTTGCCGGCGCGAAACAGAAAGGACCAATGGGTCCAGAAGATGAAACGAACGATCCTAAAGAATGGCTCATAAACGAGCAGCGGCGTCTAATGGACAAGTATAATGAGATGGTCAAACAGAAAAAGCTAGCCGACTTAACACAAAGGCAAGCGCTTGATAAGCAAACTGTTCATGGAACAAAAAGGCCGCGCGCGCCGGAAGAAGGACATTCTGTTCACACTGCACACACTGAGTTCAGTGATGAAGAAGTGCACAGCATGAGGAAGACACGAGATACTCATGCAGGAGGCTCACAGCTCCGCGCGCCTGTGAACATGGCGCCTGGAGCCAGAGCCGATCTGGATCTGCACATGCCATACAGCCCACCAGTTAGAGGGCAAGTGGACGTAACCACACCGTATAGACCAGCCATCTTGGTGAAACATTCAAAGTTCACTGCGCGCATCGCGCAGGCTCCCATCCAGCACAAAACCAAGATGCCAAGTGGTTTGGGTAAATATGACGGCACAACAGATCCAGACGATTTCTTGCAAGGTTTTTACAACACGGGAAACCTAGAGAGCTGGACGATGCCAACATGGTGTCACATGTTTGCTCGCTGCCTCACGGGCGCGGCGCGTGTCTGGTTCGAGAGCTTGCCGACTGGGCAAATTGATGGGTTCGAGGAACTATTGGAAAAATTTCAAGCCCACTTCGTACAGCAGCGCAGACACACGCGCGACCCTGATGACATCATGCACTGCGTGCGCAGGAATGATGAAACGATTGAAGACTACATCACTCGTTTCAATCAGGAGTCTCTGGCAATCGGAGGGATCACTGAGCAACTACTGCGCGTGGCCTTTATACAAGGCGCGCGCAGTGATCAACTCCGCCGAGCTCTCGTAAGCAGAGATGACATGCCCACCACGTGGGCAAAGTTAATGGAAGCATCGCGAGTTTTCGCGAGGAATGAAAAACAAATTGCCCAAGATAGGGCAAGAGAAAGAGCGCATCAAGCTGAGTCACCGCGCAGCAAAGAAAAGAGGGGCAAGCAGAACTCTGTATGGTCCAGGTTGCAACCAACCAGTTTTTCTTCCGCAGAAAAGCAGGCGCAACCAAGCTCACCCCAGCCCCAGAAAGATGTTCGTAATCGCGGGGAGGGTGACAAGAGGGAAGGCGGCAGAGATCAAAACAGACCTCTGCCAAGAATATGGACTCCCCTCACTAAAACGCCTTCACAGGTGTTAAACACTGAGAATGTCCAATTCAAAAGCCCCAAGCCACTACACTACAAGGGACCATCAGACAGTGGCAAGTACTGTGAATTTCACAAGTCCACAGGGCACAACACGGATGCATGCCACCACTTGAAGGATGCAATTGAAAAGGACGTGAAATCAGGCAAGCTGGCTCACCTGGTGAAAAACTCAAGACCAGACGATGAACAATCAGGAGCCTCAGCCAGCAAAAAGTACAAAAGAATCTGTGTAGCCGAGGGAGGAAGAAAAGGGCAGACATCAAGAAAGAGAAGCGCGCAAATCCAAGGAGATTGGCGCGAGCAGCAAGTCATCTTCCCAAGGATCAGGGGAGGCCCTTCCATCAGCAGTCCTCTTGTTATCACTACACACATTGCTCATTACGAAGTGTCAAAAGTCCTGGTGGACACTGGCAGCGAATCAGACATCATGTATGAGCAATGTTTCAGAAAACTGGATCCGGCAGACCAAGCGAGGCTTGAAATTGTGAATGCACCAATCTCTGGTGTTTCAAATGAAATCATTCATCCCCTAGGTCAAATACAATTTGAGCTAACTATGGGGGATGAGAAACACAAGCGAGCCGAAGTTGTCAACTTCTTGGTCCTGCCCACCACTTCTTGCCACAATATGATCTTGGGTAGAGGAACGATTGCCCAATTTAACGCTATACCGTCGCCAGCGCACGGCGCGTTGGGGTTCCCAACACCAACAGGTGTAACTTTTGTATACCGAGATCATTTGTGCGCAGTGACAAATACTCCGCGAGAGGGGAGAATGAAACTTCCAATGGCAGACAACGCGCCAGAGGAATGGATTCTCAACCCGAAATTCCCGGAGCAAAAAATCACAATTGGCGCTACGATATCAGACGACACGAGGGTGAGAATGAAAAGATTGCTCACAGCATATATGTCGGTCTTCGCGTGGCAACACTCTGATATGACTGGGGTTCCGCGAGACCTGGCTCAGCATTCTCTCAACACCTTCAAGTCTGTAGAGCCAATTGCTCAAAAGAAGAGAGTCATGGGGGATGAGAAAGCGAGGGCCATGAATGAGCAGGTTGAGGATTTACTGCGCGCAAACATCATCCGCCCGATACGATACCAGACATGGGTAGCCAATCCTGTGATGGTAAAGAAAAGTAACGGGTCATGGAGGATGTGCATTGACTTCAAGGACCTCAACAAAGCGTGCCCAAAGGATTGTTACCCCCCTACCAAACATCGATGTAAAGGTGGACTCCGTGGCGCCATTCAAACTCAAATGTTTCCTGGATGCCTACAAGGGCTATCACCAGATTCAAATGGCACCACAAGATGAGGACAAGACCGCCTTCAGAACCGACAAGGGTGTTTTTTGTTACACAAAAATGCCCTTTGGTTTGAAGAATGCGGGCGCCACCTACCAAAGACTTATGGATGCCGTTTTCAGCGAGCAAATCGGAAGAAACCTAGAAGTCTATGTGGATGATTTGGTGATCAAGAGCAGGGAGGAAAAGCAAATGCTCAAAGACATCGAAGAAACCCTTGGGCGCCTAAAGGAAGTTAACATGAAGCTCAATCCGAGCAAATGTACTTTCGGCGTACTAGAGGGAAAATTTCTAGGTGTAATGGTCACCAAGGATGGTTTCAAGGTGAACCCTGAGAAGGTGGAGGCCATCCTTGACATGCCTTCGCCATCCACCATGAAAGAAGTCCAGAAGCTGAATGGTAGATTGGTTTCAATCAACAGGTTCTTAGCGAACTATGCAAGCAAATCTACCCCATTTGTCAACACATTGAGGAATTGCTTAAAGAAAAGCCAATTCAAATGGACTCCTGAGGCCGAGCAAGCTTTCAGGGAGATAAAAGAATGTTTGATAAATCTGCCCGCGCTCACAGCTCCACTGCCTGGTGAAACTTTGACATTATACCTATCAGCAGGAGAGCGCGCCATCGGCGCAGTATTATTGGTGGATCGCAAGGGAATCCAAACGCCAATATACTATGTGAGTCGGGTGCTGACAGATCCTGAGACGCGCTACTCCATCATGGAAAACTTAGTTTTATCACTAACACACGCGTCGCGCAAGCTTCATAGATATTTCAATGGTCATCCCATTGAAGTTCTGACTGGTTACAACATCCAGCAAGTTTTGCGGCGCCCCGCGCTCTCGTGAAGACTGACAAAGTGGGCGCTGGAATTAGGCGAGCACACGATCGCATATAAACCCCGTCCAGCAATAAAGGGACAAATCTTGGCTGATTTCATTGCCGAGGTCCCCGAAGGAAAAATTGAAGAGGCTCAGCGCGAGGTAGATCCTCCACGAGCCAATGACGAAGAAAATGTGTGGAGATTGTTCACTGACGGAGCTTCAAACAACGAAGGGTCCGGCGCAGGCCTAAAACTGGTGGATCCAGAGAATCATGAATATACTTACGCCATCAGGTTGGACTTCAAAAGCACCAACAATGAGGCTGAGTATGAAGCCCTGCTGGCTGGCCTGCGCATCGCGCAAAAATTTGGAGTTAAAAAGTTAGAGGCACATGTTGATTCATACTTGGTAGCAGCACAGGTCAATGGCCTTTATGATGCCAAGGAGAACACCATGCCTCTATATCTAGAGCAGGCGAAAAAGCTCATCGAGCAATTTGACTGCTTCAGAATCATTCATATTCCGCGCAGTGAAAACAAATCTGCAGACGCGCTGAGTAAGATGGCATCAACCAGTTTTGATCACTTTGGCAAAGATGTCAGGGTAGAAGTAATGAGCAACCCGTCGGTGGTAGCGAAGTCTGTCCTGGTAACTCATAGAACCCCTTCATCATGGATAACTCCAATAATGGAATTCTTGAAGGAGGGAAAGGTACCAGATGATCGCGCGCAAGCGAGGAAGATAAGACACAAGGCGCAGAACTATGAACTGCTTGATGGTACATTATATCGACGCTCTTATCTTGGGCCGCTCATGAAATGCCTAGATGCTGAGGAAGCAAGCTATGTGATCAGAGAGATACATGAAGGAATCTGTGGAATACATGCTGGCCCGCGCATGGTGGTTGCCAAGGCAATGAGCGCAGGTTACTATTGGCCGGGCATGTACTTGGACGCTCTAAAAGAGATCCAAAAATGCAAAGCATGTCAGAGCTATGCGCCAAACACCATGCGGCCAAAGAACAACTTGATTCCGGTGACCTCCGCATGGCCTTTCCACAAATGGGCAATCGATATTGTGGGTCCCCTACCGCAAGCGCCTGGGCGAGTAAAATTTTTGGTAGTGGCAGTAGACTATTTTACAAAATGGGTCGAAGCCAAACCGCTAGCAAAAATCACAGCCGAAGCGATGAAGCAGTTTATCTGGAGCCACATCATATGCCGTTTTGGCTTGCCCATGGAAATTGTGAGCGATAATGGCAAGCAATTCACTGACAAGAAGATATCCAGCTGGCTCAAGGAATTGCGCATCAACCAAATTTTCACTTCAGTTTATCACCCTCAGGGGAATGGCCAAGTGGAGCGCGCAAATCAAAGCTTGTTAAATGGGCTGAAGAAAAGGTTGGAGGGAGAATCCCATTCTTGGGTTGAAGAGTTACCTAATGTCCTGTGGGCACACAGGACATTAAGCAAAACCAACAATGGAGAATCCCCGTTCAGCCTAACCTATGGAACGGAGGCAATGATTCCAGCAGAAATTGGATGCCCATCCCATAGAGTGCTCATGATGAGCAAGATTGATAACGAGCGCGAAAGAAGGTTGGATCTCAATTTACTTGAAGGGCGCAGAGAGGCGGCTATCATCAATGAGGCCAAATACAAGAAAAAACTGGAAAAATATTACAACCAGCGTGTGAAAGAATGCCAATTTAAGAAAAATGATTTTGTCCTTCGCAACAATGAAGCTAGCCGCGCGATACCCCCGGGAAAAATGTCCCCCAATTGGGAGGGACCTTATCAAATCTCAGAAGAACTGGGGAAAGGCGCGTATGCTTTAAAAGATTTGAATGGAAAGAAGATCCCGCGCGCATGGAACGCGGCACAGCTTAGAAAATGTTTCATGTAAATATCAAGTTTGTAATCAAGGCTTTTTAAGCCATCATGAATAATGATACGCGCTATCTTCTCTTAATGTGGATTCTATTACCTTTTGCATACATGTTTCACACTTCCCTTTATTAGTTTTGAGCAATATGACAACATTGTATTGACATCAAAACGAAATAAAAACGAAGTAAAACATACATGCGCGAGCATCAAGCTCAAACGCGTTAAGGAGTCTTAACTCTAAAGCGTCAGGGCCTTAGCCCAATTCTATTACCTTTTGCATACATGTTTCACACTTCCCTTTATTAATTTTGAGCAATATCATAACATTATATTGACATCAAAACAAAATAAAACGAAGTAAAACATACATGCGCAAACGCGTTAAAGAGTCTTAACTCTAAAACGCCAGGGCCTTAGCCCAAAAATTATGAGCCTTAGCTCAGGGCCTTAGCCCAATAATGTGAGCCTTAGCTCAAATAACTCACAACATCCATCCTGCATGCTGCGCAGCCTGACCATAAAATACCTAAACACAACTAAGGCAAAGCAAATGCCAAAACATAGTTGTTAAGGTCTCAGGTCGAGGTCGCGCATAAAATTGTAATGGATATATGAGTAACACATTGACACGTAAAGGCTAAAAAACTCATAATTCCATAAACCCGCGATAACGTCGCGCAAAAGAGGAATAATGAAAGCGCCAAGACACGTGTCAACATAATCAAGATATGGCAAAATCACTTACAATATGACAAGGGTTAACTATAATAAATTCCTTACAACCTTGTTCTTATTCCAACGTGCAAGCATATCTTATATTCAACAAGCAAACATTCAATATAACGAGATGAATGGGGAATGCGCAAGATGCGAAGAAGGGAAAAACAGAATTTCATTCAAAAGTATTGAAATTTACAAGTTCACAAGATGAGATACAAACTACAAACAAAAAAAAAAAAAAACATGAAGGGCTTCTCAAGTCTCCACGTTGACATCAGCCTCTTCATCATCCTCATCATCGCCCTCAGCATCTGGCGCAGCCTGCTCCTCATCATCTCCAAACTGACCATAGTCAAGTTGTTCATCTTGAATGGAGTCTTCTAGCACAACAGTGTCAGGAGCGGATCCTTTGGCCACGCCAGAGTCGCTAGCAACGCCAGCATTCTCCGCGCCATCGTTGCCGCCAGCCCCTTCGCACTCGTCAAGTAATTTCTTTAGCGCGCCGAGGTCGGGCTGGTCAGCAAGCGCGGATATCTGCAAATCATAAGCAAAAATATGAGTACAAAAAGACTTAGAAAATAAGTCAAGGTAATTTCATTAAGGTTAAAATACCTGCGCAAGGATGGGAATGGGAGTATTCATATACTTCTCCCCCATCGCGGCCATTTCCGCGCAGGCAGCGTCGCTCTGATAAGGGTACTCGGATGGGTTCTTCTTCAACATGCCATATTCGTAACCATCCGTGAACCCTTCAGCTCGGCCCACCAAGCGCGCGGCAGCGTTGCAATCCATCACCAGGGCCTGAAACTCGCCTGAGTATTTCATCGCGTAAGCGCAACGAGTCATGCCCTGTGAGATCAGCCATTGGCGATCCTGCGCGAGGCCAGCAACAGACGTCTCGAGGGCAGGAACCTGCGAGTTTAATAACTCAACAGTTTCTTTAGTCTTTTTTAGCTCCTCTTTGTCGGACGCTGCTGCCGCCAAGATTTCTTCTTTTTCCACCCGCGCAGCATCAAGTGCTTCCTGGCTAGACGCTGCCGTCGCCAGGGCTTCATATTTATCGGCCTGCGCGGCCGCCAGCTCCCTCTTCAGGCGCGCAACCTCACTCTCCAGTGATGATTTTTCAGTTATAGACTGGACAAGAGCTTGGTCACGCGCCTCCGCCTCAAGCTCCAACTCGCGCGCTCGGCGCGAGTACTTGGCCGCGTCCGCCTCCGCCGCCTGCAGCTTCTCCCGCGCAGCCTGAAGCTCATGACCGCGCTTCACGAAGGCGCTGTTGGCACTGGCACTGTTCTCACTGAGCTCGGCTTGGAGCTTTTCAGCTCTCTCGCGAGCATCAGAAAGATGCCAAGCAGACACCTTAGCCTCTTGTTTGGCTTCCGCAAGAGCATCACGTACTTTTACGTAATCAGAGCGAAGCTCTTGGGAGGCAGCAATGAAGGCCGACCCAGCAAACATATGATCATTGAGCAGGTCGTCGCGAGCGCGGTCCTCCTGGAACCTCCTTTCAGATGGAGGCACAGCATGAGCCCAGAATTCCGCACACACCCCCATGGACTGAAATGTGCTATCTTCAGTAATATTCCATCTCGGGCGGTAAGTGTGATCGGCTTCCTGCAAAAACAAAGAAATTATCTAAGTCATCAAAACATTAAGATGGAAGTCTGCGTAGCGAGGCAAAAAAGAACCTATACCTGTGGGGATGAAGCAGAAAAGTCAGCGCCAGCCCCACGAGAAGGCTCCACCGCGAAACTCGTGGCGCTGCAAAGCTGGCGCGGGCGCCATCGGAGTCTTCAGCATCAACCTCCTCATCCTCCTCTGAAATAGGCCTCTTCTCCTGCGACCTAGAATCAAAATCGGTCTCGCGAGGAGGGCTGTGCGCAGGAGGAGGTGAGGGAGGTCTCGGCGCCGCCAGGTCGGCGCGCAAAACGGCCTCCTGCTCCTTAGTAATCCCAATGAGGGGAGATTCGTCGCTTGCAGGAGCAAGAACAGAGCCAGCGGCGCTGGCGCCAGCGCCAGGAGTGCCTCCAGAAGCTTGTACGCCAGCTACGGCTTCTATGAAAAAATCAACAACAACAAATGGTTCATGACTTGATCTAAAAAAAGTCAGAAAAAAAAAAAAAAAAAAAAAGCAATACGTACCTTGGCGCAACTCCGTTCGCGAAGCAAACATCGCCATGAAGTCCATTCTACCCTTCTTTGAGGGTAAAACAGGGGACTTCGAAGCGACCTCCGGCGCAACCTCGGCATCAGGTTGCGCGGTCGCCGGATCTACAAACATTTGAGTGAGCAAAGATTCATTAGTAATTCTATCTGAATCGCGCTCATAGAACCATAAAAGATAAGCAAAAGATAAGGAAAGTATACCTGTCGAGGGCGCAACACCGCTTCCCTTTTCCGCCGCGGGAAGGGAGGAGGTAGCGCCACCATACCTCAAGTGGACGGGAGGTCTGCCCACTTTTTGCGGCAGGGAAGCCAAGGAAACCAAGGAAACCTTGGTGGTAAATTCCTGGGTTTTCCCAAATCCCCCCGCCTTAGTAGGAGGATCCTGAACAACAGGGGCATCATCCTTTTTCTGCTTCTTACTGGCCCCTGCGCCAGTTTTCCCCTTAGCTTTACGCTTTAGTTGGGGCGCCTCCTCCTCCTCCTCCTCCTCTTCCGCGAGCTCCAGCTCGTAGTTTTCGAGCGCATCTACAATACACACAACAGAAGTGTTAGAAAAATTTGGTATTATAAGGGAAAATGCATAACTACAAAGGCTTACCAGGCGCATCGCTGTCGAAGACAAATCCCAGATCAACAGGGATGAACATGTCATCAAAGCGATCAGGGAAACCAACCTCCCCAGCGCCGAGCGCGACGGAGCCACCCTCCATATGCTCATCATATGCGGCGTGGATATACTCCTTGGTGACTGCACAAAACAAGTCAAATGATATCAGCAAAAAAAGAATTATATTCGCGCAAAAGTAAAGCAATGAGATTAACTTACATAACCCGTCGACTTGGATAACGGGCTCAAGCGCGCTGTCCGCCCACCTCTTGCTCATACCAACCCCCACCAGCGCCTCCTCACAAATGTTCTTGGCGGGGGATGGTTCAGCGGTCAGCTTATTAACCCAGGCGCCAGTTGGGTTCTTGAGGACACCCACATCCGCAGGCGCAGAAGAGATCGAGCGCATGGTCATACGGATGGGGATTACACCAGCCCTTATGTAAAAAAACCTCTCAGACCAGTCATGAAGGCTCTTGAATGAAACAGTGGAGCACTTCACCTTCTGACTGCGAGGAATGAAGGAGAACCAAGAATCTTGGATCTTGGGCTTGTAAAAAAATTGAAAGCGCCGAGGGGTGGGCTCCTCGCGCTGGGATTTGCACATGAACTCAAAGTGAGTCATGCGCACAAGTCCAAACGGATGGACTTGGGATATATGAATCCCATAAAACTGAAGCAGTGCACCCACAAACCTTGTCATCGGGAGACGAAGGTTGCAGTGGGTGAAAAAATGGCTATACAAGGATATATAGCCGGCAGGCGGGTCCGCCGCCGTTTGCCCGGCCACAGGCAACATGCAGCCAAACAGAGGGGGAAAACCCTGAGAGGCGATAAGGCGGTCAAGATCAGCCTGCCTCAATTTGCAGGGGATTTCATTCCACCTCTTCACCGCCTTGGCCCTCCCTACCTCCTCCGATGAGACCTCAGCAGCCTTCTTCCCCTTGCCGGTCTTCTTCAATGTAGACATTACTAACGATTTTCTACGGCAATGTATGGGGGAGATTGTGTTGTCTGAGCTATCAGACATACAACGGTGACAAAGAACAAACGATGCTTCTGGACAACAGATATTTGGGAAGCAGAACAAAGATAATCAGAAGACAAAGAAAGAAAAGCTCAGAATAATAAACAAGAAGATGAAGGATAAAAAACTCTAAGGGCTGGCTTTTATAGGCCCAGGAGAGAGAAAAAATGGTGCTGATCGGACTTCACGCGCCCCCACTCGCAGCTGTAAGCCAACTCTAGCGCAACACGTGTCCCTGACACTGTGTGAGGGGACACGAAAACAAACTTTACAGCTGCTGCCAGAGTTCACGCGCCACCACTCGCAGGAACGGACCAATGCGAGCGCGACACGTGTCCCTGACAGCATGTGAGGGGACACGAAAGGCAACTGTAGCATCTCGAGCACACGAAAGGTCTGACACGTCTCCATCACTGACCCACGTCAGCAACCAACCACGTGCAGAGACGATTCGTTTGCAACCAAAAGGATAGAATTCCGCGCAATGACGAGTAATAAGAAGAAAAAGACAAAACCTCTACTAAAAGAGCAAACTGATAAGTCTAATATCTATCTTGCCTCGCTCGCGCGAGACAAGACACACATTAGACTGGGGGGGCTTGAAGAGGTATGTACCCGCCTCAACACCGAGCAAGGCGGGTCAACCCACAAGATATATACAAGAAGCTTGAAATCAAGACATTATGAAGGCACAAAGCCAAAACCTACGCGCATGGCGCATATCACATATGCTCACGCATATCACATATGTTCATGCATCACATGCTCAGGCATCATATGCCCAGGCACCACACATGCTCAGGCATCATATGCCCAGGCACCACACATGCTCAGGCATCATATGCCCAGGCACACATATGCTCGCGCATCACATATGCTCACGCATATCACATATGCGCGTGGCGCATCAGCGCGCGGCGCATATCACATCTGCGCATGAAACATCTGCGCGTGAGAATAAAGAGAAGACCTCGCGCATCCTCAGGATTGGCGCATATCACACATGCACATAATCAACCTCGTCCTTATCCAAATCAGAATTAGGGCAACCTTGATTGTGCACGTCAGACAACCTTCCAGAAGGTATCTTTTTAAGGAATAAGAATATGCTGATGTTGACAGCTGCCAAATGAAAGGTGGACAACTCAGCATGACACATGTGCTACCACGTGATTACAACCAATGAGAAAGCACCAGGTGTCCCAGAGGACACGTGGCGCAGAGCAATTGGAGGAGGCCAACAAGGCTGAGCCCAATCAGTGGAAACCCTAGCACTATAAATACAGCATCAACTCCACAAGGAGGGACATTCATTCATTCACATTCAAGCAGATTCAATTACATTCACTCACAGACAGTTACAGTCAGTAACACTCACAATCACAGCAAATTACAAAGTATTCAGCTATTAAGCAATACACTCTAAATTCCTTACTCTCACATATTATCTTCTCCCACAAATACTTATTCTCACACCGGAGGGTTACCCCAAAGAGGACCCCTCTGTCCCTTTCTGAGGGGTAAGTTTACGGTGCTGTTCATTTTGTAGGTGGAAGAACCCAGATTCAAGAGAAACCATCGGTGAAATAGCATAATCACACCCTAGGAAAGTAGATCGTCTACCAGTGAGTCGATCCACGTTTCTTCAGAAACAGTCCCATAATAGAGAGATAAACATCTGAAACCGGAATCCATCTACCATCGTCGAAGTTTCTGATGTTAGATTCTACGAATTTATTAGTCTAAATTATAATAAACAATTATCCTTAACTTTTAATTTCTTAAAAAGTATCACAATCAAAATTAAAAATCAACATGAAATATAACTATACTATTAGAGCATTCTCATCCAATCTCTCATATTATGTGAGGGGTGTTTTTATAATTTAGAGAGTGATTAAGGGTGTTGTGAGTGAAGAGTTTTTATATTTTAGAAAAAGTACTGATTTTTCTGTATATTTGAAAAGTTACTGTTCATCATCTATAATTTTTTAATATATTTTGAAAGTGATTGTGAGTGAAGAAAAGAGAAAAGGTAATGATAAAAGATGTAAAAAGTATTATTTAATTGAAATGGAAAGAAAAAATAAAGTGAGTTTTAATGTAATTTTTGGTTTGAAGATAGGGGGTGGGATAAGAATACTCTTAAAGCAAGATGGTTTTCCACATGACACTATTATAGAGTGTCCACATTGGATTCAACATAAGCAATTCCCTTAAATATATTTTCCACCTAATTAACATTTATTAAAATGTATAACAATTTATTAAATGCATAAAATCCTCTATCCATTATTTTTCATTTAATTACCATTCTAAAATTATATTAAGCTATTCATATAAATTTAGAAAGACTAATTTTTAACCTTTTACAATTCAACATAAAATTTTTCATTAATTTTACTTTATATTCATTTAAATCAATAACAAAAGTTTGACTATATAAATCAATACAATGGCTAATTGGAAAATTATTAAATGGTGAAAATCAGGACAAATCTTTTATTTTTTTATATACATGTAATTCAATTTTAAAACTTTAAGTTATAATTTGATTTAAATGAATATAAAATAAAAGTCGTAAATAAAAATTATTATATGAATTAACTGAATTTACGTATTACATGTAATAATTTTATTTTTATTATAGTTTCCATCCGTGTGAAACACGGGATCTAACCTAGTTATTACAATATATGAAAAAAATGGAATGATATCCCTTGGCGAGTGGGCAGGGCAAGTGGATTAGTTTTTAATTACTTTGGGGTACGTAATTGTGATTATTGATTATGGGATGTGGATGGGTTGAGACAAATGCGTTGATTACATATATCCGAATCTGACTCAATATTTAGTCTTGAGCGTGATTGAGATCCAACCTATCAAGCCTAACTCGAATTGCATGCTCTCTTATATAAGATCTAAAACCCCAATTTAAGTTGCTCCCTTCCATTTCTTTCCTATGCCCATATATGCAATGCATATCTATAGAGTGTACTAACTCGACCATCAGATGATGGTATTCGAGACTACACGTCTATGACTATGCCCCTTGTAAATCCAGGTTGCATTACACCTAGAAAAGCAAAATTTGATTCACGTGACTCCAAAGCCTCACCGTGACACAATCAATGATGCAAATATATTGAATAAAGGAGGGATAGGTTATTGTAAAAAGACAATGTTTCCTAGAAATTGTAAGAATAATTATGGGCCATCAGATTAGGGGATCCAAGGGTTGAGATTTAAAATTACCAAAAACCGACATAGTTTTCTAGAATTACTCTTTCACCTTTATAACCGACATAGTTTCCTAAAATTGTTCATTAACCATAATTTATAATGCCACATGTCAAAAAATAATTGGTTCTTACCATTCTTAGGAAACTCTTTTTTCTTATTTGAACAATTTTCTATTAAAGGAATCATATCTATTACTATATTTATCTTAAATACCTCTAGCTAATACATCATTCATGATTAACATTTGATTTGATTCGTAACTTAAATATAAAATTTATTTATTTATTTATTAAAAAGGTGTTGCATTTTCAAGCCATGACATATCATATTATCAAAATAGATTTTGTAGATTAAAATATAATTTAAAATATTTATTAGATTGTGCCTTTTAAGATTTCACTGATAAGTTATAACAACATATGTGAGGCTTAAAATTTAGTTGAAACAAGAAACAATATCTTATCGTCGACAATTAGACCTCTAAACAATTGCATCCAAAGGTTCTTGAATTAAAGCAAACTATTTGATAGTGTTTTAAGGTTGTTTTAGGCAAACCATTTGATAGTGTTTTAAGGTTCTTGATTTAAAGCAAAACATCTGATAGTTGATGATTGAGTAAAAGTTAGTTATTATTATTTATTAATTAGTTATATTTAGGTAAATAAATGAATGAACATTGGTACTTCAAGCGTTGTTATGTGTTTTCAGGACATTGGAAGCTATATAGCTTAACGAGGATATTTACGGGCTTGGAATGAAGATCGGGAAGTGAGAGAATGGAAGTGCACGCATCACGAGGCAGTCAAGAAAAGAAAATAGAAAAATCTAAAGTTTTACATCTTCGCGATACGCGAAGATGCAAAGAAGGGCAACTTCGCGATACACGAAGTTGCAGAAATCCGGCTGCGACTATTTTGTCCTTCGCGATACGCGAAGAAGCATCCCTATCATCTTCGCGATAAGCGAAGATGCTTAAGTCGGCCAAAAATTTAGGTTTGCCTTATATAAACCCCTTAACCTCCCCATTCGGCTAATAACGACTTCCAGAGGCAAAAGAGCTGTGCTAAGACGATTCCAGCCATCCTGAAGCTTCCGGTTCATCTCGGGTTTACATGTTCATTAAAGATAAGTGTTTTGACATTATGATCATGATCGGCTAAATCATTTGTTCGTTCTAGGCTAGGGTTTTGTGTAATTTAACTTAAGACCAGATTTATGTGCTTAATGTTTATGAACTTGAGTTAGTTTATTGCTTTATTCCTGTTCAACTGATTGCTTGGTTGTTTAAACAATTTGTGTTTGCGATTATTGATTAATACATCACTTGTTTGGCTTGTTCATCAACATTTAGGGTTAGGCTCTTGTGTCATTGAACTAATAATCATCGGTTAATGTTACTTAATTAGTGATCATAAAACATAAATTGGTAATTGTGTAGATCGAGTTCAATTGTGTCAACAATTCGGTTAGGGTATTGTTTGTCATCACAATCAAAAAATAGGTCTAGTAAGTACTACGCAATCAAGACAAGTGAATCTGGAATTAAGTTGAAGAACACATTACTCGAACCTAGAATGAATGTTTTTATTAATATTATTTACAAATCGTTTTTTTAAGTAATTGTTAGTTTTAATTAATCTTTTTCTACAAACTGCTTGACATCGTCTGTCCGACTTAGTTTAGTAATTAATTAGTAGTATTAAATTAGCACTTTCCTTGAGTACCTGTGGAGACGACCTTACTTATCCGTACTTATTATAGGTATTTAAGTCTTAAAATTAATTGTTTGTGTAGACCGCGACAACCTACGTCAAAATGGCACCGTTGCCGGGGACTCAACGCGCTTAGTGCTACTTTAGTTTAGTTTAAATTAGCATAATTTAGTTTAATTTCTTTTCTTCGTTGATTTTACGCGGGGTGTGCTTGTTTGGTGTGTGCAGCTAATCTCTTAGGTTGATGCATACGAGATTTGCTCGAGGCAAGGAGGTGTTGCAGTTTGATCCCGAGATTGAGAAAGCCGCGAGGTGAAACTGAGCAAAACAGAAAAGGGGTGAGACTTCGAGGCCGAAAGAAGAAGACATGAATCATCAGGAAGAAAACCCATACCCAATACCACCGATGTTTCAACCCGACAATCTTAATCCACCGCACAATCGAGAACAACCCATTCCACAAAACATTCCACAAAATATTCCACAAAACCCACCACTCAATAACCTACCACCATTCAACCCACTCATCCACCAAAACCAAAACCTGATAGCTCAAAGAAGATATCAATTAAGAGATGATCGTTCCATAAGGTCTAAGCCGCCACATAATCGGGTCGAGTTCGAGTATGATCGGCGAAGGGGATTTGACGATTTTGAGGAGTTTGAGGATGAAGAAGAGATGGAGGATGATCGGGGGGGTCAGTATTATAGAAGAGCTCAACAACAACCCGCTCCCGTTCAACAACCAAGAAACCGCAAGCCCAAAGACGACAAGAGATTCCCGAGCCGCAGTTTCCTGAGTATGAGTTTGATGATGGGGTTCCGAGGGCATTTGTTCCACCGCCCGTTTGGGGGGTTCAAAGCCACTTCATTCCACAAGTAGCCACGAACCCGCTTCCCATTGTAATCCCGGTCCGAGAAGGAAGATCATTTTTAGTAAGGCAAAGTAACCTGGCCGGGATGCCTACTTTCCATGGGAAAGCATCTGAAGAGCCGTACTTGCATCTGAGTGAGTTTAATGCAATTTGTGCCACCATCTCAAGTCAAGGTTTCACTACCGATGAAGTCAAGCTAGTCGTGTTCCAGTTCAGCCTTAAAGATCTAGCAAAGCAGTGGTTTTTATCGTTACCGTCAGCAAGTATCTACATGTGGCAAGATCTGGCTCAGCAATTCTTGGACGAGTATTACACACCGCAAAGAACATCCGAACCCCGAACCTCCATCAGAAACTTCCAGCAAGGATTGGGTGAAAATTTTCATGAAGCATTTACGAAATTCAAGAGATTGTTGAGAACGTGTCCGCATCATGGGATCGCGTTGTGGGAGTTGATTAAGGCGTTTCATGACGGGTTATCGAGTGACGATGTGCGTGATCTTCAGTGGACCACAAATGGGTCGTTTTTGACTAATGATGAGAATGAAGATTGGCAACACTTGGAAAGGCATGCAATGAACTCGAAAAGGCAAGCTCAGTCGAATCGCACGGTAAAAAGGGCGGTTGTGAAAGCCGTGGATAGTGGTGAGTCGGATGATCGTATGGCTAGGTTGGAAAGAAAGTTGGATCAATTGATGGGTGTGGGAGTTAAAGAGAAAAGTAAGTCAGGAAAGACGTATCTAGTTTATGAAGGTTGTGGTGGAGTAGGCCATGTAGTGGCTACTTGTGGGGTCGTGTTGGAAGACGAAGAAGAAGAGGAAGAAGAAGAGGTGAACTTTGTTCAGGGTTAGAAGAGGTATAATAATAATATGAATTCAAACACCTATCACCCGGGCCTTCGAAACCACCCCAATTTCAGCTATGGAAACCCGAACACGCAACAAAACCCGAATTTTCAAGGTAATTCCCAAAAAGCAAATTATCAGTCAAATCAGTGTCAATATGGGAACGAGAGGGGTAGAGGTCAAGGCGGGTATAATCAAAAGGAGTCGGGGGGGGGGGTATAACAAAAGTTATCAGAAAAGTTATCAGCAGGGTCAGCAAAGTCAAGGGGCGACTCAAGGCCAAAGTTCTTCGCAAGATTTGGAAATTCTGACACTTTTGAAAGATTTGAGCCGAATAATGGAGATTCAAGAAAGAGCGAGTGCCGCAAGAGATAAGAAAATGAGTCAATTGGCGGAAGAAATGGCCACCTTGAAGAAAGACCCGAAAAATCTACCGAGTGACACATTGAAAAATCCAAACCATCAAAGTGGCAGTTCTTCAAACCGTAAGAGTGCCCAAGTCAACCAGGTAAGTACCCTCAGGAGCGGAAAGGTATACAATAACGGGGTAGCCCCACCACCTTTCGTTGAAGGTGTTGGAGGACTTGGGGGAAGATGGAAAGAGTAACGATGAGGTTGATATTGAACTGAAAAGTAACCCGAACCAAATAAATAAAAATAAAATTGAACCAATGACTAAAACAGGAACACCAACCGCCAAGGAGATGGGCCCAACGAATAAAACCGTTCCATTTCCTCAGGCATTGGTGAATCCCGAGACCTCATCGGCACTTCGAAAGAGGGGCCCACAGCAGGAGGAAATGTGGGAAATCTTTAAACAAGTAAAAATTAATTTACCCCTCATAGATGCAATTAAACAAGTCCCTGCATATGCTAAATATTTAAAAGACTTGTGTACTCAAAAACGAACTCACAAGTTGCCTAAACAAGTTGACTTAACTGCAAATGTAAGCTCGGTTTTGACGGGTATCCTCCCACCCAAGCTACAAGATCCGGGAACGCCAATTATATCCATTCAAGTGGGCGATTTTAAAATGACTAGAGCGTTGTTAGATCTTGGGGTTGTGGTGAGTATTCTCCCGGGAAGCTTGTATGACCAGTACAACTTTGGCCCACTTAGAAAAGCCGACACCACCGTGGTGTTGGCCGACTTGACACTCAAGCTTCCTAGGGGAATCGTGACCGATGTGATTGTGATGATAGAAGATTTCTATTACCCGGTTGACTTTCTGGTTCTAGACTACGTGACAGTTGACCCGAAACGGCAACCAAACGTGATTCTCGGTCGACCCTTTTTGGCCACCGCGAATGCTTTGATTAATTGTAGAACCGGGGTAGTGAACATGGCATTTGGTAATAAGAATCTTAGGCTTAATGTGTTTTCAAACGTGTCTAACCCTCTGGTGAATGACGAATGCTTCGCGGCCGAAGTCATTGACGTGTTGAACCCTCACGAAAGTGGGGACGAGGCCACAGAGGAGTTTGCTATTTGTTGCAGGAAAGCAGTTGAGCATGTTCTACAGTTGAAAGAAGAGGAGAAAGCAGTAGAGTTGTATGCTGCAAATATTGGGAAACCGGCATGGTCTCAGCAGGTGGAGCGGTTACCTGATACCATTGATTCAAAGTTGAGACCATCATTGGGGAGTCCGCCGGCTGTTGAATTGAAGAAGCTCCCAAAACACCTGAAATACGTGTTTCTGGGAGAGGAAGAGACATTACCGGCCATAATCGCCGCAAATTTTGAAGACGAGAAAGAGAAGGCGTTGGTGAAAGTCTTGAGAGAGCATAAGGCGGAGATTGGTTGGACGATAGCAGATTTGAGAGGGATCAGCCCATCCATTGTCATGCATAAAATCATCACCGATCCCGACGCAAAACCCGCTCTTGATGCACAAAGAAGGTTGAATCCAAACATGCGGAAGGTAGTGAAGAAGGAGGCCTTGAAGTGGTTGGACGCGGGTATCATTTTTCCGATCTCAGATAGCACGTGAGTAAGTCCGACACAAACAGTTCCAAAGAAGGCGGGTATTCAGATAACCCGTAATGAGAAAGGTGAGGAGATCGTCACCCGACCGGTAACTGGGTGGCGGATTTGTGTTGATTACAGAAAGCTTAATGCGGCAACATCTAAGGACCATTTTCCCTTGCCGTTCATTGACCAAATCATCGAGAAACTTGCAGGTCAGAAATTTTATTGTTTTCTAGATGGCTATTCTGGGTACAATCAGATTGCTATTCACTCCGATGACCAACATAAGACCACTTTCACGTGTCCATACGGTACTTTCGCATTTAGGTGAATGCCTTTTGGTTTGTGTAATGCCCCGGTCATCTTTCAAAGGTGTATGATGAGTATCTTTTCAGATATGGTTGGGGATTCACTTGAAATTTTTATGGACGATTTCTCTATTTTCGGTTCATCTTTTGAAAAATGCTTAAATGAATTAACTAAAGTTTTAAAAAGATGTGTGGAAACGAATTTGGTCTTAAGTTGGGAAAAGAACCACTTTATGGTTCAAGAGGGGACGGTTTTGGGACATTTCATATCAAGTAGGGGGATTGAGGTTGACCAGGCGAAAATCCAAGTCATATCTAATTTACCACCGCCTACTAATATAAAAGGGATAAAGGCATTTTTGGATCATGCCGGTTTTTACCGACGGTTCATTAAGAATTTTAGTATCATTTCTAAACAGTTGTGGAATCTGTTATTAAAAGATGTGCCATTTGTTTTTAACGAGGAGTGTCTTAATGCATTTACTGTACTAAAAAACAAATTGGTTGAAGCCCCGGTCTTGTTGTCACCTGATTGGTTACTTCCATTTGAAATTATGTGTGACGCAAGTGACTACGCGGTCGGGGCCGTGTTGGGTCAACGGGTGGATAAGAAACCCGTTGCCATATACTACGCAAGCAAAACCCTTTCCGATGCTCAAATTAATTATATCACTATAGAAAAGGAGTTGCTCGCGGTAGTATATGCACTTGATAAGTTTCAATTGTTTTTTCAGATTACAGCGCAGTCAAGTATTTGATGGAGAAGAAGGACGCGAAGCCGCGCTTGATCAGGTGGATTTTATTGCTCCAAGAGTTTGATGTGGAGATCCGCGACAAGAAAGGAAGCGAAAATGTGGTAGCGGATCATCTGTCAAGACTTGTGGGACAAGAAGAAAAGGAGAAAGACGAGAGGGCAATCAATGAGTCTTTCCCGGATGAGCAATTGTTTTCTGTTTCAACTTTGCCATGGTATGCTGGCATTATTAATTTTCTTGTTGCAGATACAATTCGGGAGTTTTGGCCAAAGAAGAAGAAGCAACATTTCCTCTCGCAGGTGAAGCACTATGCATGGGAAGATCCAGATTTGTTCAAAGTTGGAGCGGATCAAGTATTGAGGCGGTGCATACCATTGGAGGAGATGCGGAGTGTTTTGTATCATGCCCATTCTTCACCTTGTGAAGGCCATTTCAGTGGCCAGAAGATAGGACATCGAGTGCTTGCATGCGGATTCTATTGGCCTACCATATTCACGGATGCCGCAGCGTTTGTCAAAAATTGTGTTAGATGTCAACAGATGGGGGGTATTTCAGAGAGGGATGAGATGCCCATGCAACCAATCCTTGTTGTCGACATCTTTGATGTTTGGGGGATTGATTTCATGGGCCCGTTTCCTAATTCATTTGGTAATCTATATATCTTGGTGGCAGTCGATTATGTGTCTAAATGGTTAGAAGCAATCGCCACCAAAACGAACGACCATACCATTGTTTGTAAGTTTGTCCAGTCTAATATTTTTTCACGTTTTGATGTTCCCCGCGTCATCATTAGCGATAGGGGTTCACATTTCAAAAACTTCAATTTTGGCAAACTACTTAAACGGTATGGCGTAAACCACCGCATTGCCACTCCCTATCACCCTCAAACGAGTGGACAAGTGGAGGTTTCCAATAGGCAAATTAAAGAAATTTTACAAAAGACGGTAAGGCCCGATCGGAATGATTGGTAAAATAAACTAAACGATGCTTTATGGGCTTACCGGACCGCTTATAAAACGCCTATTGGAACCACTCCATATCGGTTGGTTTACGGGAAAGATTGTCATTTACCTGTTGAGCTAGTCCATCGTGCGCTATGGGCGGTTAAGAATGTTAACCTAGACTATGAGTGTGTAGGTAACCAAAGAAAGTCGAACATATGCGAGTTGGAAGAATTGAGAGATGAAGCTTATGAATGTGCGTCCGCATATAAAGACAAGATGAAGAGAGTTCACGATGCTAAGCTAAGAAGAAGGACGTTCGAAGAGGGGCAACGAGTGTGGTTGTATAACTCGAGATTGAAGCTTTTCCCGGGCAAATTGAAGAGCAAGTGGAGGGGACCTTATCAAGTCAAGAGAGTTGGAAAGTTTGGAAAGGTTGAGATTGAAGATTTTGATGATCATCTGAGGCAAGTGGTGAACAGTCATCGGTTGAAGCCTTACTTGGAGGATGCGGATTTGAACAAAGAGATACACGAGTCGGAAGTTTGCTTTTTGGCGGACGAGCCGACATACTCGGTTGATTAAGGAACCAAGGAATGTCGAGCTGTAGACATTCAATTCATCGCTAACCAGGAGGCAACCCGACATTTGTAAGTTTTATTTTTGTATATTGAGTCTAGTTAGCTAATTGTTTTCCTCAAATCATGCAGTGTAGAGTAAGGATCGAGTGTGGGGAAGCGACACGATGATTAGCGTTGGAAAGGAATTGGCAAGCACATGCGTCGCTAGAGGGAGCCCAGGTACGTAAGTGATTGGTATGTGGTGACCGAGGTGGGTGGCGGAGGAAATCAGCTCAAATAACACTTAAAAGATTTATTTTTCATGCTGAAAATAACTAAAAATTGTTTCTGTAAAAATGCATCTTCGCGATAAAAAGTCAAACTGCCAGTCAAAGTCAAAAAGTCAACGGTCACACTTGCATCTTCGTGATACACGAAGATGCACGGATCTGACGAAAAAAACTTACAAAACCAGATTTCCCTATCACTTTCACCATTCATCTTTTATCTTAACCCTCTCCACACATTTAATTTCGGCCGCCACCACCCTTGTCACCGCCGTCACCACCGTCACTTTCATTGTCTTTTCTCATCGAATACATTTAGCCCGATTGAAAGGTATGTGTCTAATTTCGTATGCAATTGGTTTATTTCGGGCTTGAATCGGGCATTACAGGTTTACTATGGGTATGGAATGTATGATTAGTGGGTTGATGTTTGGTCGGGATTCGCGGGTTTTGTTGAAGTTTACGGGTAGTTGATGACGTTTTTCCGGGTGGGTTTACCGGATTGAATGAAGTTTGGCCGGAATTTTATAAGCTTATTCATGTTTTGAGATTGTTAGGGATGTGTTTATGAAAAATGGGTCACCGGAATATTTTACGGCGAGTTTTCGAGTCAAAGTTTGGAAAAGTTTATTAACAGTTTGTGATTTTGGGTCGGTATTGTGATAAGTTGTCGGTGAGGTCTTAGATAAAGGAAAATTTTTCCGGCACTTTGGTTAGTAAAAAGTTTTGAAACGTAATAAGTTATGTCGGTTTGTGAAAACGAGTGAATTGGAGGTGTTCGTTGGTTTGTTTGACTTGGATTTTTCTTTGAAAGTAATACGTTTTGCACGAACGGTTTGAGGAGTGTGTCCATTTTAAGTTTTTATTGATTTAAAAAAAAAATCTTAAAATTCAAAAATAATTTTTATTATGATTTAGATTATTGGGGGCAATCGCGACCGAAATGCTATACGGTTGTCGCCCGGACTTACTTGGTATATTTATTTGCAGATGTCGAGGAAACGGTCAAAATAACAACAGATGTTTGACAATACTTCTTAGCAGTACACGCGCGCGCCGATTAGATACGTTGTTCCCGAGATCGAGGTTTTTGGGGCCGCGGTCGAGGATATTACTGGGGGAGAAGACGAGGACCACATCATTCCCGAGTATGAGTTGTTTAGACAGATTCGCGACTTGGAGATATTCCGACACCGTACGTTTGATTGGGAGGTGTTGGAATCTATTGGTCAAGTTCCGAGACTCAATAGTTTGTTATCGGGACGTTGGAGAGATATTTTGAGGTTTGAGCAGACGCAGTACGAGGAGTTGGTTTACGAATTTTACTCTACTTTCAGGTATAATCCGAAAGATTTTGATGAGCCATACGCGGTTAGTTTTGCGTTGGGAAGAGAGTTGTTTCGGTTTACGGTGTAATTGAGGGTTTGTATGGGGCACATGAGGTTGAGGGTCCCGAATTTCGGGAGAGTATTAGGGGGTTTACCACGGGGTCGACTGCTTCTCGGCCTCACCAGATCTCGACGACTGATTTGGCTACGTTTTGGAGGACTATTGGTGATGTTGATCATTCGAGTAGTGTTGTCGCTTCACAAATTCAGGACCCACTTCACCGGTATTTACACAGGGTGATTGCTTCTACATTCACGGGACGACATTCGGGGAAAGATAAATGTAATAATCTTGATTTGATGTGTTTGATGTCCATGGTTGGAGGTATGAATGTGAATCGGGCTACATTGTTGTTAAGTTCAGTGGCTAGGGGTGGTCGGAGAGTAAGTGCGGCCATGACTCAGTTGGCTTTGAGGCCCATGATCACGCGGATTGCTCATTCTTTGGGTGTATTTGGACGTTATTCGGAGGAGTATTTTACGGAGGGACCGTATACTGATGTTGTGACGCTTGACGATGCCCAAAAAGCGGGAATAATGACTTATGGTGGCAGGGTCAGCGTGTAGAGAGGCCACCCGCCCAACCACGACAAAGAAGGCAGCCTAGTCCACCACCAGTACAGCACCCCGAGCCCATGACATTGGACTATATGTTTCAACAGCAGCTGCAGATGAGGGAGGAATTGCATAGGTATCGCGATGAATTTTGCGATTATCGAGATGAGTCACGGGGTTATTTCAGAACCATGTTTGATCACTGGCATATTCCACTGCCAGGTACTTTGCAGCCGCCGCCGCCTACTACTGGTGGCTTTGACATGGGTGGTTCTGGGTTTGGTGCTGGATATGGATATGGTGGAGGAGCTGGTGGGTCTGCATATGGTGGAGGTGCTGGTTATAGTGGTTATGGTCAGTATGGCACTAGTGGTTTTTATGATGCAGGTATGGGAGGTTCAGGAGCTGGTGGAGCTGGTGCTGCTGATGATGATGAGGAGGACTTGGATGCATAGTGGATGATTGTTGGAGTGGCTGTTCTGATCGATATTTTTGGTTCTCTTATCTGGTTTATTTTATTATGTTTTTATTTGTCTATCGGGTTGTATTAAGACAATTATTATTGCTTATGGGTATTATGGGTGACATGGTTGGGACATTTGAAGGGATTTATTCTTGTGGGTGGTTGCTTGTGTATATTTTGTATTTGAACTTTGTGGGTGTACTATAAACCCTCACGAGACCATACTCGTCCACCCGGGCTACCGGGGGGTTTAAAGGGCTTGTTGGATACGCTAAATGCAATCGTGATTCCTACGAAAGTGAGTTAGGTCTTTTAACATTTTTACTCATTTAACAAATTTGGTTATGAATATGATTAATATTGGTTGGTAATTTAAAATTAATGGTTTTTGCAAACGGTTTAAAAAACCAATATTAACATTTGTGAGAAGCTTGCTTCTAGATGTTTGAGAGTTTGCAGAGTTTATTTTGAGAGTTGAAAAGGTGAGTTCACCGAGAGATCACCGAGGGCACGAGAGTTGTACATGAGAGTTTTTCTTATTTATCAGGTGATTTCGTTTTCATAACCTTCTTTGTTTTATTAGTATTTGTGTTAAAAGTGTAATTGTATTTATGTATAATTTATCACCATCACATTAGGCCCGATTTTTAAAATTGTCAAAGTAAATTTTAAACCCGTCCCTATTTTTATTTGTTATAATTTTAAACATTGAGGACAATGTTTGCCTTAAGTGTGGGGATGGGGGAGAAATTGAAAATTTAAAAGTTTTCAATGTTCTTTGAATTAAGATTTTTTGCATAAAAATGGAAAATGATAGAAAAATCGGGGGTTGTTTTTTTCAAAATTATTATATAATATGAGATACTAAAACGGGAACACATTTAATTTGGGATGTGTCGGTAGGCTCAGCCTTGAGAATGAAAGAATAATTTGGTTGTAGACTTAACTGAACTTTAAATGCTTGATTTTTAGTGGGAAACGCCTTCAAGGTTTTGTTTGTTTAGCTAAGCCTGTGTAAGGACTGGAATGAAAGATTAGGTCATACTCAAGCCTTTTTATTAGATTTGATCACCAAAAATATATTTTAATATGAATAGTCTATAGTACAATGGTTGGATAGGCTTAACATTAGAGTATGCTAAATGACTTGTGATATAAACATAAATGAAAATACAACAAGTTAAGTGGCTAACACTTCATAGGCGTATGGTTTTATTGCCTTAAATCCTGTATTGATGGGATGCCTCGGGGAACAGAGACCATGGGTCGGTATGCGGTTTATCATCTGGGTATACATAAATCTTAAGTGGATTTATGTATATAAAATAAGCTTAAAAAGAGCAAACCCGCAGTTTATCTGCCAATTCATAAGTCAATAAACATGATCCCACAGAAAGTGCTTTAAAAGTACAAACTCACTGCTGACTTGATCATCCACGCTGTTAGTCATATGGGGTCCCCGTGCTCGCGTCTCATTACCATTAAGAAACAGACCACACGGAACACGTCACATGTAAGCCCTACAGATGAATTCGTGCCTACTCACGTATGGTGATGGATTCGGGGTATTGCTTGATAGCGGGGTAATGTCATGTAGTGGGGGCTATTTACTAGTTGATTACCTAATTGCACCTTAATCGTATCTAATGGCCATTTTGGTAGACCTTAATACTTAAGTTTGGGGTTTTGGTTCGATAAAAATATCCAAGATTGTCATAGCTATTACATATGGGCTTGAAAAATTGTATAAATGTGTAAAATTTTGATAGTCTAATTTTAAGGTTTAAGTCAAGTTGGGGTGGTCTGGTTCGGTAAAACTATAATGAAGCATGGCAAGGCGGCTTCAGGGCTTTGAAGTGTGGGTTCCATTTTAATTATATGAACTAATAAAACTGTCACACCTTATTTTTCCCGGTAAGTATTGAGGCATGAGTTTAAGTGAACAACAACATCGATAATCGCGGTTTTTGCGTTCTTTGTGCTTAATTAAGATAATCTGTGAAGTATTTTTTTTTAGAATGATTTCTGATTCTGATTCCATTGCAAAAACTTTTTCGGGACGAAAAAGGATAAGTGTGGGGATGTGATGGTTGGGTAAAAGTTAGTTATTATTATATATTAATTAGTTATATTTAGGTAAATAAATGAATGAACATTGGTACTTCAAGCGTTGTTATGTGTTTTCAGGACATTGGAAGCTATGGAGCTTAACGAGGATATTTACGGGCTTGGAATGAAGATCGGGAAGTGAGAGAATGGAAGTGCACGCATCACGAGGCAGTCAAGAAAAGAAAATAGAAAAATCTGAAGTTTTACATCTTCGTGATACGCGAAGATGCAAAGAAGCGCAACTTCGCGATACGCAAAGAAGCAGAAATCTGGCCGCGACTATTTTGTCCTTCGCGATACGCGAAGAAGCATCCCTATCATCTTCGCGATACGCGAAGATGCTTAAGTCGGCCAAAAATTTAGGTTTGCCTTATATAAACCCCTTAACCTCCCCATTCGGCTAATAACGACTTCCAGAGGCAGAAGAGCTGTGCTAAGACGATTTCCAGCCATCCTGAACTTCTGGTTCATCTTGGGTTTGCATGTTCATTAAAGATAAGTGTTTTGACATTATGATCATGATCGGCTAAATCCTTTGTTCGTTCTAGGCTAGGGTTTTGTGTAATTTAACTTAAGACCAGATTTATGTGCTTAATGTTTATGAACTTGAGTTAGTTTATTGCTTTATTCCTGTTCAACTAATTGCTTGGTTGTTTAAACAATTTGTGTTTCCGATTATTGATTAATACATCACTTGTTTGGCTTGTTCATCAACATTTAGGGTTAGGCTCTTGTGTCATTGAACTAATAATCATCGGTTAATGTTACTTAATTAGTGATCATAAAACATAAATTGGTAATTGTGTAGATCAAGTTCAATTGTGTCAACAATTCGGTTAGGGTATTGTTTGTCATCACAATCAAAAAATAGGTCTAGTAAGTACTACGCAATCAAGACAAGTAAATCTGGAATTAAGTTGAAGAACACATTACTCGAACCTAGAATGAATGTTTTTATTAATATTATTTACAAATCGTTTTTTAAGTAATTGTTAGTTTTAATTAATCTTTTTCTACAAACTGCTTGACATCGTCTGTCTGACTTAGTTTAATAATTAATTAGTAGTATTAAATTAGCACTTTCCTTGAGTACCTGTAAAGACAACCTTACTTACCCGTACTTATTATATGTATTTAAGTCTTAAAATTAATTGTTTGAGTAGACCGCGACAGTCTAGGTCAATAGTTTTTAAGGTTGTTTTAAGGTTTTGTTAGGTTGATAAAGTTACTCAAAAACTTAATAATGTGATCTCTGAATTCGATCTATATAGATTGAGTGGAGACCTAATTTTCATGTGCAACACCAGCACGTAGTCTAAACAGTACGTATACTAAAAAAATCATAATTAATAATATATCGGCACTTTTGATAATTCTTAAATACTAACTCTTACAACAACAACAGCAACCAAAAAAAAGAAAAAGAAAGAAAAAAAAGAAAAAAAAGAAAAACTAAATTTAGATAGTGTTTGGGACTTTAGGATTCCTTATTTTACCTCCTTATGATTTATTTAAGTCATAAGTTATAAGTTACAAAGTTGTAACTTGTTATTTATATACTCACAAAACCTAACTTTCCCAAACACCTTATAACTTATAACATATAAGTTATAAGCTATAAAGAGATAAAATAAGTAATCCCAAACGCCCCCTTATCCGGTAGACAAGCTAGGACTTAACTTTAACATCTTAACTCTAAAAGTCAAAATAGACCAATATTTTAGCACCTTTGTAGCGGAAAATATATTCTAGAAGTATATAAAAATCACTGTAACAATTATATTGAAACAGAAGTCAAGCGGGTAACAAGCTGCATCGCTACTCCTTTTTGAATTGCATCACGTATGTACAATCCACCCCAAAAACTTGATCACAACTATGCAACTTGATAACACGACCCAAATTTGAAGACAGAGAGAGCAACAATTATACATGTCAGTTGAGCTATTAGTGACCCACAAGACATGATACTCTCACGAAAACGCATTAAAAACCCACTAGCGTGATGGTTTGGGCGTGGGAAAAAGGACGTTGGGCATAGAGTACTCCCAGCTCGGCAGTCGGCATAGGGTACTAATAATTCAACTGATAGGACGAACAAAATCATTTCTTCAATGAATGAATACGAACACGAAGTTTCATTTTGTTATGTGTTCGAGAATCAATCATTTGTTTGATACAAGCTTAATGGAGCATACATGAAAAATTATTTGGTTATGTGTTCGTCAATCATTCGTTTCGTTTGGTGACGTGTTGCATTCATGTAACCATTTGGACCAAACCTATAAGTTCTCATACTTAAGGACCCAATCTATAATACCTTTATATCAATAGGACATTTTGTGTAATTTATTCTAAATTATAAAAAGGAAGTAGTATTTTCTATCTAAATTATAAAAAGGATGCAGCGAAGCTATTGATCTTCATTAATACCACTTAACCACATAAAGTTTAGGGCTGGCTTAAAGGGAGGGTGAGGAAGGTGACCGACTCATGCCATAACATTGTTGTTGTGTGGCTCAACCATAAACCGCCACTTAGAGCAATCAGATTCTTATGACACCAACCTATAGTTGTTTATTTGTAGTATAATTAATATTATTAATCTTGTGTAAGTAACATAGTTTGTTCAATTTACTAATAAGAAAGTCCCATACAATATATTTTAACAAATTATTATATGTTATATGATTCCATAACAAAGAGAGAATTTATTTTTTATACATATGTTACTTCTTTATAACAGGTTTATACATGTAACCTTATAAATTTTAAATTGATCTATACATATATAATAGAAAAAAAAGGCAATTTCATAGAATAGTAACCAAGTTTCGAAAGTGTTCCAATTAGGTCACTCAACTTTAAAAGTGTTCTAATAAGTCCTTTAGTCGCGACGAGTAGATTATAAGGTTAAACTTGTCGCGACGAGTTAACTACTAATAAACTACTCGTGTAGGGAATGTAAGCCGGGTAAGCTAGTCGTCGTGATTAAAGGACTTGAATTACTCTTGGACTTTGATTACGAGGCATGAAACTTATTTAGTCGTGACGAGTAAATAATTAGTGAACGTGCTCGTTACGGTTAGTTTAAGGACACGTGGCACGTTCTAATTGGTTTTTACAAACTATATATCACGACTAGTTTATAATACCTATTTCTGAAATTTCTTGCAAATGGTACCTAAAACTTGAAATTTGTTTTTATAAATGCTTATTTTGGAAATTTCCCAAATAATGTACTATTCAATCCACACATATTTAAGGTTGAAGCAGTCACAACAAACGGGCCTGCATACCTGTCCCTTTGGTGGGCTTGAGAAAGGCCCAAATCTGAGGGTTTTACTTCAAACTTCGGACCTCATATGACCAAAACATCAACCACAAATACAATTATAACTCAACTAGTTTTTAACCCGGCGCATAGCGCCGGGCAGGTTGGTAAATCCGAACGTTGGTAAAACACAAGCATTACCAGTCCTAAGTGTTGAGGTGGTAAGTTGACGTGAATTCGGTCAGTTTCTGTTACATGTGTTGTTGTACGAAAACTAAAACAAAAAAAAGTTATAAAAATTGAGATGGAACATTGAGATAGCGTTGGTCGGTGAAACTCGAGCGTTGTTCGTCCCTGGCGGTGAGTCTATGCAATTTGGTTGGGTTTTTCACGTTCGTTATAAAACCGGAATAAAAAAAAAATTGTCATTCGGTCAGTTTCATTACGGTACTATAACTAAAACAAAATGCGCTAAGTCTACGCAAATTATGTCAGTTTTTATCACATCCGTTACGGTATATTGGTATTGAAACTAAACTAATAAAAAACAAACATAACAAAGATAATTAGAAATATAATTATCAAAGTTAAAACAAAAGACAAACCAGAAAAAAAAAACAAAGTTAAAACAAAAGACACCAGAAAAAAGAAACAAAACAAAACTTGGTCTAATGAAATCTTGCGAAATGGACCAATCATAGTTCAGCGTCGTCAAACTTCTCTTTTATATATATTAGTAATAGTAATTCTTTCATAATTATTTTTTTATATATTTTCTCTCTTACATATCATAAAAATGTATAAATAAAAACATATACATGCGAGGGGTAACCAAAATATATAAATATAAACACATATATAAAAAAATATATACTAGGTGTAATGGTAGTTTGTATATAACAAACTTGTTGAAACTGTGACTCTTGGCCCTTGGTCACTTCCTATGAGTAATTCGATTTGTTTCTTATTTCTAGATACGAGATTACATTTACAGAGCTATAAGTCATTTTCTCACAATTTTCTTACAATTGCATATCTAAATAATGAAGCAACAAATTTAGAGTGTCCATTTTAAACTGGCAGTTCTTTTAACATGACTAATCAACTTCATAACCTTTTAAGCAAGAACCCCCCCCCCCCCCCCCCCCTCCCTCCTCTTTTGCCTTCTTAAGAGTTAAGAGCATCCAGTATTACCACCGTCTGTCTGTTCAGAGGGGGTTTAAAATCATTGAAAATGATAGAATCGTTCAAGCGAAGCTAAATCGGCCGGTTCAGCAATAATAGAAGTATTTGGTCTGGTTTATGGTTTGAATACACGTTTTATGGTTCAGTTTATTGTTTGGAATCGGAAGAGAGAATAATAATCTTTTTTTAACATTAATTTAACCAATTTCATACTAGAAAATTCTTTTTTATGTTATATATTTTTTTTATAAAACCCTTTAATGCATAAAATATCATCTTTTTTTAAAACTTAGTAACTTACAGAAAAAAAAAACTTATCGTTTTACTTAACTTTTAAAAATTTGATGGTAAAGTACCATGTTAAGATAAAACTGTCAAACCATCAAACCTAAATCGTTTTGGCCGTTTGGTCTGACCCAGACAACCACATCAATTCCGTGTAGTTTTTTTCTAGAAATATAGTTATCGGTCCAGTCCATAAATCCTGTTAGAACCTCAACATGAAATCCTACTCATAGGGTTAATCTTTTGCTATTTTTAAGGAGTATATCTTTTATGTGTACACAATTAAGTTAAATTGACCATATCACAATTTCTATATAAATGGACTATTGTAACACACATTTAACCACTTAATATCATATTAGGGTAAATCTATTTATTCGCATGAAATTGTTATGCCTAAGTAAAATTATTGGTAATTTGGTTAACTTCCTTTCTATATGTACATTTTTGGGTCGATCTTATAACCTTTTGCTACAAATTATTGATGTATACTAATCATCTCTTACCCTTTTGTAGTGTGATTCCTAACAACGTCATGATGGATTTAATTAGGTAAAGCTCGATTTTACTTGCTCCTGCTGCCATTAGCCCACATAATTAATATCACCAGAAATCCAGCCACATAACCGAGGAAAAAATATCTTTTGCTTTCCCTTTAAATTGGACTTTGTACGGTCGCTCAATACGCAAATCCTTTGATGAGTACCATACCACCTAACTTTAGACGAGCATGATATAGAGACAAGCGTGTGCCATATCATTTAGTATAAACTTAAGTACACCTTACTCCTGGTTACCTTCTATGAAAATTAGAGGTGCACAAAAAACCCGAATTCGGAACCGAACCCGAAAATAAAACCCGGAACCGGTTTTTTTATACCCGGGTTTTTAATACCCGTAGGGTACGGATAGGGTATGTGAAGAAACGTGGATCTACTCACTGGTAGCAGATCTACTTTCCCCGGGTTTCGATTGTACTATTTCACCGATGGTTCTTCTGGATCTGTGTTCTTCCACCTACAAAATGAACAACGCCGTTAACTTACCCCTCAGAAAGGGACAGAGGGGTCCTCTTTGGGGTAACCCTCCGGCGTGAGAATAAGTATATGGTGGAGAAGATAATAATGTGAGAGTAAGGGAATCTCAAGAGTATTGCTTAATAGCTGAATACTGTATGATTGTGTGACTGTGTGTTTGTATGTAACTGACTGTGAGTGAATGTAATTCAATATGATTGAATGTGATATCACTGCCTGTAACTGTCAATGATTGAGTATGAATGTGTCCATCAAAGTGGAGTTGATGCTGTATTTATAGTGCTAGGGTTTCCACTGATTGGGCTCAACCTCGTTGGCCTCATCCAATCGCACTGCGCCACGTGTCCTCTGGGACACCTGGCGCTTTCTCGTTGGTTGTAATCACGTGGTAGCACATGTGTCATGCTGAGTTGTCGACCTTTCATTTGGCAGCTGTCAACATCAGCATATTCTTACTCCTTAAAAAGATGCCTTCTGGAAGGTTGTCTGACGTGCACAATCAAGGTTGCCCTAATCCTGATTTGGATAAGGACGAGGTCGATTATGTGCATGTGTGATATGCGCCAATCCTGAGGATGCGCGAGGTCTTCTCTTTATTCTCACGCGCAGATATTTCATGCGCAGATGTGATATGCACGAGCATGTGATATGCGTCGCGCGCTGATGCGCCGCGCGCATATGTGATGCGCGAGCATATGTGTGCCTGGGCAGATGTGATATGCACGAGCATGTGATATGCGCCGCGCGCTGATGCGCCGCGCGCATATGTGATGCGCGAGCATATGTGTGCCTGGGCATATGATGCCTGAGCATGTTTTGTATGCGCCATGCGCAAAGGTTTTGGCTTTGTGCCTTCATAATGTCTTTATCTTGTGGGTTGACCCGCCTTGCTCGGTGTTGAGGCGGGTACATACCTCTTCAAGCCCCCCCAGTCTAATGTGTGTCTTATCTCGCGCTAGCGCGGTAAGATAGATATTAGACTTACTGATTTGGTCTTTTTAATGGGGTTTTGTCGTTTTCTTGGTTGTTTCCATCGTTGCGCGAAGTTCTATCCATTTGGTTGAAACGAAGGGTCCAAACACGTGGTTGGTTGGTGGTGACGTGCGCCGGAAACGTGTCAGACGTTTCGTGTGCTCGAGGTGCTACAGTTGCCTTTCATGTCCCCTCGCACAGCTGTCTGGAACACGTGTCGCGCTCGCATTGGTTTGCACCTGCGAGTGGGGGCGCGTCTCTGCTCCGTGGCAGTTCCGTTACGTTTTTGTGTCCCCTCAACAGTGTTAGGGACACGTGCCGCGCCCTTGTTGGCTTACACCTGCGAGTGGGGGGCGCGTGAAATCCGATCAGTTGCCAATTTTCTCTCTCCTGGGCCTATAAAAGCAGGCCCTTAGGAAAAATCTTTATCTTCATCTTCATTGCTGTGTACTCCAAAGCTTCTATCTTTCCGATTTTCTGGTTATTGCTTCCAAATACCCTGTTATCTGTTGCTGTTGTTATTGTATGTCTGATAGCTCAGACTCCTCTAACCCCTCAATCACCTCTATTGCCTCTCGAAGACGCCGTGTGAAATCTGTGGTGATGTCGACATTGAAGCAAAAGGGCAAGGGGAAGAGGGTTGTTGAGACCACATCGGAGGAAGTAGGGAGGACCAAGGCCACGAGAAGGTGGAATGAAATCCCATGCAAATTGAGGCAGGCCGATCTCGACAGCCTCATCTCGTCACAGGGTTTTCTCCCTGTGTTTGGCTGCATGTTGCCTGTGGCCGGGCAAACGGCGGCGGACCCGCCTCCCGGCTATATTTCACTGTACACCCATTTTTTCACCCACTGCAACCTTCGTCTTCCGATGACAAGGTTTGTAGGCGCGGTGTTACGGTTTTTTGGGATACATATATCCCAAGTCCATCCGTTTGGACTTGTGTGCATGACTCATTTCGAGTTCATGTGCAAATCACAGCGCGAGGAGCCCACCCCTCGGCGCTTTCAATTTTTTTACAAGCCCAAGATCCAAGATTCTTGGATCTCCTTTATTCCTCGCAGTCAGAAGGTTAAGTGCAGCACCGTGTCATTCAAGAGCCTTCATGACTGGTCTGAGAGGTTCTTCTACATCAGGGCTGGTGTAATCCCCATCCGCATGACGATGCGCGCGATCGATTCTGCGCCCGCGGATGCGGATGTTATTAAGAACCCAACCTGCGCCTGGGTTAAGAAACTGACCGCCGAACCATCCCCCGCCAAGAAAATTCGCGAGGAGGCGCTGGTGGGGGTCGGCATGAGTAAGCTGTGGGCCGACAGCGCGGCGGAGCCTGTCATCCAAGTGGACGGCTTGCGTAAGTTGTCGCATTGCTTTATTTCCGCGCTAATAAAATTTGGCTTTGCTGATATTATTTGTCTTGTTTTTGCGCAGTAACCAAGGAGTTTGTCCACGCCGCATACGACGATCAAGTGGAGGGTGGCTCCGTCCCGCTGGGCGCTGGGGAGGTGGGCTTCCCAGATCGCTTCGATGACATGTTCATCCCTGTGGATCTGGAATTTGACTTTGATAGCGACGCGCCTGGTAAGCCTTCGCACTTATGCTTATTTTTTTTTAGAATACCAAACTTTGCTAACACTTGTGTTGCATGTATTGTAGATGCGCTGGAGAACTACGAGCTGGAGCTCGCGGAAGAGGAGGAGGAGGAAGAGGAGGCGCCCCTACTAAAGCGCAAAGCTAAGGGGAAATCCGGCGCAGGGGGCAGTAAGAGACAGAAGAAAGACGACACCCCTGTCGCTCATCCCCATGCTCAAACGAAGGGACCTGAGGAAACCCAGGTGTTTACCACCAAGGTTTCTTTAGCTTCCCTGCCTGTGAAAGTGGGCAGACCTCCTGTCCACTTGAGGTATGGTGGCGTGACCTCCTCCCTTCGCGCGGCTGAAGAGAGAAGCAGTGTCGCGCCTGCGAAAGGTATACTTTGCTTACCCATAATGTTTCAATGAGGGCGATTCTGATTGAATTATTATTAAATCTTTTCGCATTTGAATGTTTGCAGGACCAGCGACGGTAGCAGATCAGCCGCAGGCGCAACAAGGTGCTGAGGCTGCGCCGGGGGCTGCTTCGAAGTCCCCTGTTCTACCCTCAGAAAAGGGTAGAATGAACTTTATGGCGATGTTCGCCGCGCGAACAGAATTGTACCAAGGTATGTTTTGTGCCATTGTCTTCTGAATTTTTTGTTTTGATCAAATCATAAACCATTTTTTGTTGTTGATTTGTTCATAGGAGTTGTAGCTGGCGCACAAGCTGCTGGCGACACTCCTGGCGACGTTGCCGGCGCCGCTGGTTCTGCTCCTGCTCCTGCTCCTGCTAGTGCTGAGTCTCCCCTTATTGGGATTACAAAGGAGCAGGAAGCCGTATTGCGCGCCGAACTGGCGGCGTCGAGACCTCACTCGCCTCCTCCTACGCGCAGCTCTCTCCGCGTGACTGGTTTGGAGCCCTCCAGGTCGCAGGAGAAGAGGCCGATTGAAGAAGATGAGGAGGATGAGGGAGCTCAAGCTGAAGACTCCTTCGGAGTCCGTGCCAGCCCTGCGATGCCACAAGAATTCGCAGCGCAGACTTCTGATAAGGCTGGCGCTGACTTTTCTGCTTCATCCCCGCAGGTATGTTTTAATTTGTTGCTCCGCTGCGCGTACTTCCATATAAGTATGTTTTTATGACTTAGAACATTTCTTGTGTTTTGCAGGAAGGTGACCACGTTTACCGCCCGAGATGGAATATTAACGAAGACAGTTCCTTCCAATCCATGGGTGTATGCGAGGACTTCTGGGCTCATGACGTGCCTCCTACTGAAAGGAGGTATCAGGAGGGGCGCACCCGCGCTGACTTGCTCAACGATCACATTTTCGCTGGGTCGGCTTTCTTTGCTGCCTCCCAAGAGCTTCATCGTGATTATATTAAAGTACGCGATGCTCTTGTGGAAGCCCAGCAAGAGGCTAAGGTGGCTGCCTGGAACCTTTCTGATGCTCGCGCACGAGCTGAGAAACTCCAGGCAGAGCTCAGCGAAAACCGAGCAAGTGCCAACACCGCCTTTATTAAGCGCGGGCATGAGCTCCAAGCTGCGCGGGAGAAGCAGCAGGTGGCGGAGGCCGAAGTTGCCAAGTACGCGCGGAGAGTGCGTGTCTTGGAACCGAAGTTGCCAAGTACGCGCGGAGGCGCGTGACCAAGCTATCGTCCAGAGTATCACTGAGAAATCATCACTGGAGAGTGAGGTTGCGCGCCTGAAGAAGGAGTTGGCGGCCGCGCAGGCCGATAGAGATGAGGCCTTGGCGACGGCAGCGTCTAGCCAGGAAGCACTTGATGCTGCGCAGGCGGAGAAAGAAAAAATTTTGGCGGCAGCAGCGTCTGATAAAGAGGAGCTAAAAAAGACCAAGGAAACTGTTGAGTTATTAAACTCCCAGGTTCCTGCCCTCGAGACGTCTGTTGCTAGCCTCGCGCAGGATCGCCAATGGCTGGTGTCACAGGGCATGACTCGTTGCGCTTTGGCGATGAAATATTCTGGCGAGTTTCAGGCCCTTGTGATGGACTGCAATGCTGCCGCGCGCTTGGTGGGTCGAGCTGAAGGGTTTACGGATGGCTATGAATATGGCATGTTGAAGAAGAACCCATCCGAGTACCCTTACAAGAGCGACGCGGCCTGCGCGGACATGGCCGCGGTGGGGGAGAAGTATATGAATACTCCCATCCCCATCCTTGTGCAGGTACCTTGACCTTAATGAGTTTTTCTTGATTAATTTTCCAAGTGTTTTGTACTCAATACTTTTCTAATGATTTGCAGATAGCTGCGCTTGCTGACCAGCCCGACCTCGGCGCGCTAAAGAAGTTACTCGATGAATGCGAGAGGGCTGGTGGCGATGATGGTGGCGCGGGGGATGTTGCCCCTGCCAGCGGCTCTGGCGCGGCGAAAGAATCTGCTCCTGACACCGTCGTGATAGAAGACTCCATTGAGGAGGAAGAACTTGACTATGGTCAGTTTGGAGATGAGGAGCGGGCCGCGCCAGATGCTGCGGGAGATGATGAGGGTGATGAAGTGGCTGACGTCGACGTGGAGACTTGAGAAGCCCTTCATCTTTCTGATTTTTTTTTTTTTTTTTTTTTTGTTTTACTTGTAATTTGTAACTCATCACACTTGTAAATTTCAATGCTATGGAATGAAATTTTTTTTCCCTTTTTCACATCTTGCGCATTTCCATTCATCTCTTCATGTTTGCTTGTATAGATATAAGATATGCTTGCACGTTAAAATAAGAACAAGGTTGTGAGGAAATTATTTACTTAACCATAGTCCTATTTTGTAAGTGGTTTCGCAGTATCTTGTTTATGCTGACACGCGCGATGACTTTTCACTATTCCTTTTTTGCGCGTTGTTGTCGCGCGTTTTTTATATGGAATTATGAGTTTTAGCCATTACATGTCAGCATGTGTTACTCAGATATCCACTATGATTCCGCGCGCGACCTCGACCTGAGACCTTAACAACTATGATTTGGCATGTACTTTGCCTTAGTTGTGTTTAGGGATTTTTATGATCAGGCTGCGCGGGATGTAAGATGGATGTTTGTGAGTGTTTTGAGCTAAGGCTCTTTGTTTTGGGCTAAGGCCCTGACGTTTTTAGAGTTAAGACTCGTTAACGTGTTTGAGCTAAGGCTCGTAGGTTTGGGCTAAGGCCCTGACGTTTTAGAGTTAAGACTCGTTAACGCGTTTGAGCTAAGGCTCGCGCATGTATGTTTTACTTCGCTCTATTTTGTTTTGAAGTCAATATAGTGTTGTCATATTGCTCCAAATTAATAAAGGAAGTGTGAAACATGTATGCAAATGTAATAGAACAAATATTGAAAGATAGCGCGAATCATCATTCATGATGGCTTAAAAGCCTTGATTACATATTTGAATTTTTACATGAAGCATTTTCTAAGCTGTGCTGCGTTCCACGCGCGCGGTATCTTTTTTCCATTCAAATCTTTTAAAGTGTACGCGCCTTTCCCCAATTCTTCTAAGATTTGATAAGGTCCTTCCCAATTGGGGGACATTTTTCCTGGGGGTATTGCGCGGCTAGCTTTATTGTTTCGAAGGACAAAATCATTTTTCTTGAAGTGGCATTCTTTAACGCGCTGATTATAATATTTTTCCAGCTTTTTCTTGTATTTGGCTTCATTGATGATAGCCGCTTCTCTGCGCCCTTCAAGCAAGTTGAGGTCCAATCTTCTTTCGCGCTCGTTATCAGTCTTGCTCATCATGAGTACCCTATGGGATGGGCATCCAATTTCTGCTGGGATCATAGCCTCTGTCCCATAGGTTAGGCTGAACGGGGATTTGCCATTGCTAGTTTTGCTTAATGTCCTGTGCGCCCACAGGACATTAGGTAACTCTTCGACCCAAGAATGGGATTCTCCCTCCAACCTTTTCTTCAGCCCATTTAACAAACTTTGATTCGCGCGCTCCACTTGGCCATTCCCCTGAGGGTGGTAGACCGAAGTGAAGATTTGGTTGATGTGCAATTCTTTGAGCCAGCTGGATATCTTCCTGTCAGTGAATTGTTTGCCATTGTCGCTCACAATTTCCATAGGAAGGCCAAAACGGCAAATGATGTGGCTCCAGATAAATTGCTTCATCGCCTCAGCTGTGATTTTTGCTAGTGGCTTGGCCTCAACCCATTTTGTGAAATAGTCAACCGCCACTACCAAAAATTTCACTCGCCCTTGCGCTTGCGGCAGGGGCCCCACAATATCAATGGCCCATTTGTGGAAAGGCCATGCGGAGGTCACTGGAATCAAGTTGTTCTTTGGCCGCATGGTGTTTGGCGCGTAGCTCTGACATGCCTTGCATTTTTGGATTTCTTTTAGCGCATCCAAGTACATGCCTGGCCAATAGTAGCCTGAGCTCATTGCCTTGGCAACCACCATGCGTGGGCCAGCGTGTATTCCGCAGATTCCTTCGTGAATCTCCCTAATCACATAGCTTGCTTCTTCAGCATCCAGGCATTTCATGAGCGGTCCAAGATAAGAGCGTCGATATAATGTACCATCAAGTAGTTCATAGTTCTGCGCCTTGTGTCTTATCTTTCTCGCCTGTGCGCGATCGTCCGGTAACTTCCCCTCCTTCAGGAATTCCATTATTGGAGTTATCCAGGATGAAGGGGTTGTATGAATTACAAGGACAGATTGCGTTTGCACTGACGGGTTGCTCATCACTTCCACCCTGACATCTTTGCCAAAGTGATCAAAATTAGTTGATGCCATCTTACTCAACGCGTCAGCGGACTTGTTTTCGCTGCGCGAGATGTGTATGATTTTGAAGAAGTCAAACTGCTCAACGAGCTTTTTTGCCTGCTCTAGATATAGAGGCATGGTGTTCACCTTGGCATCATAAAGGCCATTGACCTGTGCAGCTACCAAGTAAGAATCAACATGGGCCTCTAGCCTTTTAACTCCAAACTTGCGCGCAATGCGCAGACCAGCCAGCAGGGCTTCATACTCAGCCTCATTGTTGGTACTCTTGAAGTCCAACCTATTAGCATAAGTATATTCATGATTATCAGGGTCCACCAATTTGAGGCCTGCGCCGGACCCTTCGCTGTTGGAGGCTCCATCAGTGAATAGCCTCCAAACATCTTCTTCATCATTTGCTCGCGGAGGGTCTACCTCGCGCTGAGCTTCTTCAATCTTTCCCTCTGGGATTTCCGTGATGAAATCCGCTAAAACTTGACCCTTTATTGCTGGACGGGGCTTATAGGTGATCGTGTGTTCACCCAATTCCAGCGCCCACTTTGTCAGCCTTCCGGTGTGCGCGGGGCGTCGCAAGACTTGCTGGATGTTGTAACCTGTCAGAACTTCAATAGGATGACCATTGAAGTATCTATGAAGCTTTCGCGACGCGTGTGTTAGTGACAAAACTAACTTTTCCATGATGGAATAGCGCGTCTCAGGGTCTGTCAGCACCCGACTCACATAGTATATTGGCGTTTGGATCCCCTTGCGATCCACCAATAATACTGCGCCGATGGCGCGGTCTCCAGCTGACAAGTACAATGTAAGGGTTTCGCCAGGAAGTGGAGCTGTGAGCGCGGGCAGCTTTATGAGACATTCTTTTATCTCACTGAAAGCTTGCTCAGCCTCAGGCGTCCACTTGAATTGGCTCTTCTTCAAGCAGTTCCTCAAAGTGTTAACGAATGGAGTAGATTTGCTGGCGTGGTTCGCTAGGAACCTGTTGATTGACACCAATCTACCATTCAGCTTCTGAACCTCTTTCATGGTGGATGGTGAAGGCATGTCAAGGATGGCTTCCACCTTTTCAGGGTTCACCTTGAAACCATCCTTAGTGACCATTACACCAAAAAATTTCCCCTCTTCCGCGCCGAAAGTACATTTGCTCGGGTTGAGCTTCATGTTGACTTCCGTTAAGCGCTGAAGAGTTTCCTCGATGTCTTTGAGCATTTGTCTCTCCTCCCTGCTCTTGATCACCAAATCATCAACGTAGACTTCTAGATTTCTTCCGATTTGTTCACTGAAAACCGAATCCATAAGTCTCTGATAAGTGGCGCCCGCATTCTTTAAACCAAAGGGCATTTTTGTGTAACAAAAAACACCCTTGTCGGTTCTGAAGGCAGTCTTGTCTTCGTCTTGTGGTGCCATTTGAATCTGGTGATAGCCTTTGTAGGCATCCAGGAAACATTTGAGCTTGAATGGCGCCACGGAGTCCACCTTTGCGTCGATGTTTGGGAGGGGGTAACAGTCTTTCGGACATGCTTTGTTGAGGTCCTTGAAGTCAATACACATCCTCCATGACCCGTTGCTTTTCTTTACCATCACAGGATTGGCTACCCACGTCTGGTATCGGATCGGGCGGATGATGTTTGCGCGCAACAGGTCCTCAACTTGCTCATTCATGGCCTTCGCCTTTTCATCCCCCATGATTCTCTTTTTCTGAGCAATTGGCTCCACCGACTTGAACGTGTTAAGAGAATGTTGCGCCAAGTCTCGCGGGACCCCAGTCATATCGGAGTGTTGCCACGCGAAGACCGGCGTGTATTTTGTGAGCAACCTTTTCATTCTCAATCTCGTTTCGTCTGAAATGGTAGCGCCAATTGTAACCGTTTGCTCTGGGAATTTTGGGTTTAAAATCCACTTCTCTGGCGCATTGTCCGCCATTGGAAGTTTCATTCTCCCTTCCCGCGGCGTACTTGTCACTGCGCACAAATGATCGCGGTAAACAAATGTTACGCCTGTTGGTGTAGGGAACCCCAATGCGCCGTGCGCTGGCGACGGTATAGCATTAAATTGGGCAATCGTTCCCCTACCCAGGATCATATTGTGGCATGACGTGGTGGGCAAGACCAAGAAGTTGACAACTTCGGCTCGCTTGTGCTCATCATCCCCCATAGTTAGTTCAAACTGAATTTGACCTAGGGGATGGATGATTTCATTTGAAACACCACAGATTGGTGCGTTCACCATCTCGAGCCGCGCTTGGTCTGCCGGGTCTAACTTTCTGAAACATTGCTCATACATAATGTCAGATTCGCTTCCAGTGTCCACCAGGACCTTTGACACTTCGTAATGAGCAATGTGTGTGGTGATGACGAGAGGGCTGCTGATTGAAGGGCCTCCCCTGATTCTTGGGAAGATAACTTGCTGCTCGCGCCAATCTCCGTGGATTTGCGCGCTTCTCTTTTTTGACGTCTGCCCTTGTCGTCCCCCTTCAGCCACACAGATTCTTTTGTATTTCTTGCTGGCAGAGGCTCCTTCCGGTTGCTCATCTTCTATTCTTGGGTTTTTCACCAAGTTAGCCAGCCTGCCTGATTTTACATCCTTCTCGATCGCATCCTTTAAATGATGGCATGCGTCGGTGTTGTGGCCCGGGGACCTGTGAAATTCACAATATTTGCCACTGTTTTGCGGTCCCTTGTAGTGTAGTTGCTTGGGGGGCTTGAATTGGACATTCTCAGTACTTAACACCTGTGAAGGTGTTTTAGTGAGGGGAGTCCATATTCTTGGCAGAGGTCTGCTAGGATCTCTGCCGCCCTCCCTCTTGTCACCCTCCCCGCGATTACGAACATCTTTTTGGGGCTGGGGTGAGCTTGGTTGCGTTTGCTTTTCTGCGGAAGAAAAACTTGTTGGTTGCAACCTGGACCATACAGAGTTCTGTTTGGCCCTCTTCTCTTTGCTGCGCGGTGATTCAGCCTGATGCGCTCTTTCTCTTGCCCTATCTTGGGCAATCTGTTTTTCATTTCTCGCGAAGACTCGCGATGCTTCCATCAGTTTTGCCCAAGTGGTGGGCATACCATCTCTGCTTACGAGAGCTCGGCGGAGTTGATCACTGCGCGCGCCTTGTATAAAAGCCACGCGCAGGAGTTGCTCGGTTATACCCCTGATTGCCAGAGACTCCTGATTGAAACGAGTGATGTAGTCCTCAATCGTTTCATCATTCCTGCGCACGCAGTGCATGATGTCATCAGGATCGCGCGTGTGTCTGCGCTGCTGTACGAAGTGGGCTTGGAACTTTTCCAATAGTTCCTCGAACCCATCAATTTGCCCAGTTGGCAAGCTCTCGAACCAGACACGCGCCGCGCCCGTAAGGCAGCGGGCAAACATGTGACACCATGTTGGCATCGTCCAGCTCTCCAGGTTTCCCGTGTTATAGAAACCTTGCAAAAAGTCATCTGGATCTGTTGTGCCATCATATTTGCCCAGACCACTTGGCATCTTGGTCTTGTGCTGGATGGGGGCCTTAGCGATGCGCTCAGTAAATTTTGAGTGCTTCACTAAGATGGCCGGCCTGTACGGCGTGGTTACGTCCACTTGCCCCCTCACTGGCGGGCTGTACGGCATGTGCAGATCCAGATCTGCTCTTGCTCCAGGCGCCATGTTCACAGGCGCGCGGAGTTGTGAGCCTCCTGCATGAGTATCTCGCGTCTTCCTCATGCTATGCACTTCTTCATCACTGAACTCAGTGTGTGCAGTGTGAACAGAATGTCCGTCTTCCGGCGCGCGCGGCCTTTTTGTAGTCTGCTTATCAAACGCTTGCCTTTGTGTTTGGTCGGCTAGCTTTTTCTGTTTGACCATTTCATTGTACTTTTCCATTAGACGCCGCTGCTCGTTTATGAGCCATTCATTCGGATCATTTGTTTCTTCTTCTGGACCCATTGGTCCTTTCAGTTTCGCGCCGGCAAGATTTTGTAACGTGAGATCGTCTGGAGGAGTTTCAGTCTGGCCGTGAGGGGTTGTGATGAAGGGACGGTTACTGGTGGCGCGCGTAGAATCACGCGGCACCCTCAGAAACTGCTGTCCCTCATTGACACCCTCACGTTCAATATCCTCCAGAGCTTGATCAGCGTTACGAACGCCAGAAACCATGGTGATTGATTTTTTTTATGTAGATCTGATGAGATCTGATTGCCGTTTGTAACAGTGGATGGCGCCAATGAAGAAACGTGGATCTACTCACTAGTAGCAGATCTACTTTCCTCGGGTTTCGATTGTACTATTTCACCGATGGTTCTTCTGGATCTGTGTTCTTCCACCTACAAAATGAACAACGCCGTTAACTTACCCCTCAGAAAGGGACAGAGGGGTCCTCTTTGGGGTAACCCTCCGGCGTGAGAATAAGTATATGGTGGAGAAGATAATAATGTGAGAGTAAGGGAATCTCAAGAGTATTGCTTAATAGCTGAATACTGTATGATTGTGTGACTGTGTGTTTGTATGTAACTGACTGTGAGTGAATGTAATTCAATATGATTGAATGTGATATCACTGCCTGTAACTGTCAATGATTGAGTATGAATGTGTCCATCAAAGTGGAGTTGATGCTGTATTTATAGTGCTAGGGTTTCCACTGATTGGGCTCAACCCCGTTGGCCTCCTCCAATCGCACTGCGCCACGTGTCCTCTGGGACACCTGGCGCTTTCTCGTTGGTTGTAATCACGTGGTAGCACATGTGTCATGCTGAGTTGTCGACCTTTCATTTGGCAGCTGTCAACATCAGCATATTCTTACTCCTTAAAAAGATGCCTTCTGGAAGGTTGTCTGACGTGCACAATCAAGGTTGCCCTAATCCTGATTTGGATAAGGACGAGGTCGATTATGTGCATGTGTGATATGCGCCAATCCTGAGGATGCGCGAGGTCTTCTCTTTATTCTCACGCGCAGATATTTCATGCGCAGATGTGATATGCACGAGCATGTGATATGCGCCGCGCGCTGATGCGCCGCGCGCATATGTGATGCGCGAGCATATGTGTGCCTGGGCAGATGTGATATGCACGAGCATGTGATATGCGCCGCGCGCTGATGCGCCGCGCGCATATGTGATGCGCGAGCATATGTGTGCCTGGGCATATGATGCCTGAGCATGTTTTGTATGCGCCATGCGCATAGGTTTTGGCTTTGTGCCTTCATAATGTCTTTATCTTGTGGGTTAACCCGCCTTGCTCGGTGTTGAGGCGGGTACATACCTCTTCAGTATGCATTTCAGTACCAAAACCCGTACCCGAACCGGACCCGATGTGTACCGGGTAATACCCGAAACCCGGAACCGGTTCCATACCCGGAACAGGGTTTTTCAAATACCCGAAAAATATTCAACGAATACCCTTAAAAAGTGCAATTCTCTTAAAAATCCAATCTATACCCGAAAAATATCCGGATAAAACCCGAAAATAAGGTTTTTTCAATACCTAGAAATAGGGTATTCAAATACCTGGTTTTAGAATACCTGGTTGTATACCGACCCGAACCTGATACATAGGGTATGGTATTTAGAGACAATACCCGGACCCGAACCCGACCCGGGTATTGCCAATACCCTATCATACCCGAACCCGAGTAATTGAAAACCTCAATTTGTGCACCTCTAATGAAAATGATTACCTATCACACAAAACTGTTTGTCTTGATGTTGATGCTCTAAACCTTTTTAGATAACGTACACATGAATTCACATGCATCATTGGCAATTTGGCAACAAAAGCTACAATTTACATCATATTTCAACTTATACTACAAAGAAAAATTTAAAAACAATATGGTCCTTCTAAGTTCTAATAGCTTTTATACTTTTGTAAGCTTTTAATATGTTTTTAGCAACTCTTACACGCGTAATCTACTCTTAATATATAGCAAGATTCGAACCCTCAACTTCTAAAAGAGAACAAAAAGAACCGTGTAATCGTATAACACATATGGACATCATTATATACCATTAAGCTAAATATAAATGCTAAGCCTTAACATGGTCAAGAGTTTGGATGGGTTTGGGATGAGGGATGAGATGTGAATGCTCGGTTTAATACTCAAAAACTCCAAAGTTATAATACCCAAATAATAAACACAGTATCAATCCTCAGTAAATACAATAATAAAGAAAACAATATACCACTGGTAACGATGAACAAACGAACGGGATGCGAATGCGAATCATCCTACACTGGGGGAGGCGGCGCTAACGCCGCAGGCCTAGGATCATTATTCCCACCACTGCCACCCCCACTGCTGCCATTATCCCAAGGCCGAAGCGAAAGAACAATAATAAGAACAACAATCAAAAGCAAAGTAATCCCGAAACACGCCCATTTCCTAGTATTCTTCTGATGCTTCCGAGCCACCTGCAAGTGCGCAGTCCCACGGTTCACAAACGAGCTAGCGCGGTTCACCTGGTTCTCAATATCATCCAACTGCTCCCCTTGACTCTCCACAAGCACAGCCATATCCATGAACACCTGATGCAGCTCTTTCAAGTTCCGTTCAATCTCCTTAACGGCGTCGTGTCGTTCCTGGATCTCGAGTATTGTATCCATCACTTGTCCTCTTCCTTGCTCCTGAATCGCCTTTTGCAAAAACGTCTCGCTTTGACCGGTGGATATCAGCTTATCCACCGTTGACTCGTCCGGATTCTCGCCGGTGACGGTGAAGTACCGCCGCTGGACCGTCTCACGGTACTCCGACGCCATTTTGTTGCGTAAGTCGTTGAACGAGTTCATCGAATCGGATAGTTTCTTACGTAAGCCGTTGACGACGGAGGTTCGAGTCCGATCGGACGAGCTGCCCGGTCCGCATCCAGGTAAGCTGCGGTTCGCGGCGTTTGACCGGTCTAGGGCTTCTAGTTTGACTTTCACGAACTTCGCCTTTTTCAATGACGTGGCGACGTCGTTGTCCATTTTAGATCTCAAGTCCTTGACGGACTTGGCGTTGTGGAGAGTTTTGCTGTGCTCGTGTGACGATTGGAGCTGGTTGTGTAGGGTTTCGAGTGCTCGAAGCTCGTCCTTAATCGCCTCCACGTCTTCGAAGAACTTGTCGAGGTTAACGCCGCCGGTGGACGGCGGATTGCCGGTCATCTCGATGGTGCTGTTGTGGTGGCGTGACGGCGGCGAGTTCTCCTCGCTGCGGAAGCGAGAGAAGGAGCCGGAGAATAGATCGTTCATTTTGTTGTGAATACCTTCAGATTCAGAGGTTGAATCAGTATAGGATGAGGAGATGAGGTAGGTATAGGTGTTGAATGGCTGCGTAGAGAGGCAGGTATGATTGTTCAACTGAAGAAAAGGTCAACGACGAAGAAACAGGTGGGAAGTTGCTTCATGGTGGACCAGAAACAGACGTTGCGTAAATTTAAACCTGCGTGTTAGAAGAATCTATTACTATTATTTTAATTTTAAATTTCCTTTATAGTTAATAATTAGACTACTGTACTCTCTAAATTTAAAAAAGTCTTGTTATCCTATTTTGGTCGGATTATGTTGTCTTAACCGGTCATACGCTGACTTTTAAAGTTTGGCTTGGGCGTTCCACTGGAAAACCATACTGCCGGGCTTCCACGTGACAGTCGTTGTGCCATCACAAGAGCATAACCCTCTCGCGTAAACACGGTGGGACGAAAACACGGATGAGCTCGAGGTTCAAACTAGCAACCTTTGCATAAGGCCTAGTTCAAATCCTTAATTGCCAATATCCACCCAAAATGACACAAGTGAGAATCGAAGTTGAGTCTTCGTTGGGAAACCTAAGGCTCCTACCACTAGGCCATATGTTAGGGATTATTTTAATTTTAACTTGTAATAATTATATACTTTTTGTGCTTAATAAGTAAATTTTAATTAGTTTTGTATAATTGATAGAAGATTGGGTTAATAATAAATGATAATATTTGTAAGTAGGTAAGAGAATTGAATTCCTACATTTTAATCGCAATCTAATCTAATCATGATAATATTACATTACCGTGATATATCAATGTTTCCATTGGTTGTTATGTTGGGTCATTAACCGTTGTTGCCTTTGCCGGGGCCTACTTAGGGCGCTGAAAAGGTAGGGTCTTACATCTACCAAGAAGATAACAGAAGCTTCCGCAGGCTAACCCACACCACTACGTGGAACAGTAGTCGGCACCAAGTACGAATGTACATGTCGGCGACGGAAGTCCAACCTCACGCCAAACATTCCCTGACATTCCAGGAACATTGTTCTCAAAGATCTTCCTAGGAATTATGCAAAAGGGAAGTATCTAGCTAAAAAGGACTTCCAGCCAATAAGACGCCGACAACGCATCATCAATAGTACTATACATATTACAAATGTCGTCATCAGTCAGCTACTTTGTTCACCAACTCTCATTGGACACGTGCAAGCCTCCAGATTGGCGGATTTTCTGACATGACAAGCGACTCATACCTTCTCTCCTTCCATCCGGCTATAAATACCTCTCCCTCCACCTCCAACGATAAAGGGATCTTCATTTTTACGCGAAAATACTCTCTAGTACTCCGCGATCACTTGTGCTTTATTCATATTCGGTCTTCCATACTGATTCTCACGCCGGATGGTGGTTACGATAAGACCCCCCCCCCCAATCTCCTCGTAACGAGCTCACGGTGTTCTGTTTTGCAGGTGTACCACTCTAGTCAGCTAGATTATACTCTATCCCCCATGGGAAAGACTAACCTTAACCTAAGGACTAAGTGATTAGACAGAGTGTTAAACTAGTGTTTCGCATGGTCATTTTGATAACTTCTTTGGTTGTTGGATGCATTGGTCACTGACTGGGCCATGGGTGATCCTATCAGTTCTGGAGGGCAATCTCACTCTTTTAACAGAAAATGAACTATAGCTCTTAAGAACAATAATAAGCATCGTTTTAATTTGTTAAAAACAAAATAAATGAAATTTAAGGGAAAACTTAATAGTAGTTGCATAAATTCCCATTTAAAAAGAATTCGATCTATAATTCCAATCCAAACCTATAATAACAACTTCCCAAAATATTCCAAACTTCATAATATATATATACACAAAACGATAACAATGAGGTACAACAACAATCAAAACACATCCACAACATCAATGATAATCACTATGCTTAAACTTCCAAAACGGCGAATTTCTCACCGGCAAGGAAGAATCACAACACAGCTCCAGCCGCTCCATAAACCGCTTCTCACTAGATCGCAGCATTGCAGGCAATGGCAAACACACCCCTTTTTCCACACACTGAAGGTGCCTCCGTTTAATCCGATCCTCTAAACTAAACGAAAAATACTGTGGAAACTCGACCAACTCCTTCAAATCCCGCCCCATTTCCACCACAAAGTAGTTAAACTTCGGTTCAAGATTGTTTTTTATACTGTAACAGAACAAAGACGGGAACCGCCTGAAAATCAAGATTGTGTCGTCATACGATATTCCTATGTTGTCGTTAAAGTATTCGATGCGTGGGATGAGTTTGTCTTCAACCGAGCAAGATAAGAGGTGGGCGTGTTTGTTAATTTCTGAAATACCTATAGTGCCCTGGAGGAAGTATAGGGTAGGGCGGAGGCGGGTTTTGACGTCAGAGGTGAGGAGGCGTGGGCGGCGGTGGATGACGTGGCGGAGGTGGTGAGTGCTAACGTGGCATTCACGGTGAAGGAATGTGACGGTGGCGATGATGGATGGGAGTGGGAGGGTGAGGATTTCGGGGGTTAGGTTGATGGGGCGGTTGAGTGTGGGCGGGGAGAGGTTGATGGTGGTGGAGAGGAAGGCGATGGCCGATTTAATGTGGGGTAGAGGGGTGGAGATGAGGGGTGGGTGGGTGGTGAGGAGGGGGACGAGGTCGATACCGAAGGAGTCGAGGTAGAGAAGTTTTTCTTGGAGGTCGATTGTGGCAGAGACAGGCGGTGGTGGGGCAGGTTTAGGGGAGATTAATGTGGTTTTGGTGGGGGGAGGGTTGTATGCAAATCCTTTGGTCTTGAATTCTTCCACCTGGGTTAAGATATATTCATTTGTGTTATAAGTGTCTGTATTTAACCCGTACCTATGACCGAAGCTAATGTATACGTAAATCAACCATCATGTTTTGCATTATGATTTTTAGCTGCTGGTAATATGCAGAAATATAGGATGAATTAAGTCATTAACACTTACCAGCTGTCCAAAATCAATTAACCAAACTTAATAACTAAAGAACTGGAAAAGCAAAATTAGGGTTTCAGATGCTAATGGAATCATAATTCAGTAACTTCCAACACGCAATTTCAATTCAATTGCACTCGACACATAACCAATTCGATTTCCAGAGTAAACGGCAATGATTATTAGGGCAAAAGTGAAACAAATTGGGGAAAACCAAACCTTCTTTAGGTGAATTGCAGCTCTATTGGGCGGTAGAGTTGGAGTAGGAGTCGGAGTTGAGGCGGCGGACGGTCGTTTACACCTGACGGCGGCGCAACGTATGGGAATGATGTATGGTTTGGAAGAAGTTGAATCGAAGAGGTGGCTGAGAGGTAGAGATGACGGGACTTCCATTGCTGGTTAGGTTGGTTACTTTGTTAGCCAGAACATCATCAAGAGGTCTACAACTCAAAAGGGTAAAATTGTAACAAGAAACCAGACCCGAATGAACCCGATAACCAAATAACCCGAATCGAATGTACCCAACCCGATCAAACTCCTAACCCGGACCCGAAAAGAAACAATCGGGTCGGTATTTGGGTTGAAATATCCCAAATCGCGTTAACCTGAGCAACCCAAATAAACCAAATAGTTAGGTTTGATGTATTATAAGTATAGGGTGACCAAAGGTCTCGTGCTTTCAAGTATTGGTTGCTGCATGCGTATAGTCTGTATATCATTAATTGTTAGTTATGGCAAGCTATATTCATTCCATTCACAATTTAATTTAACAAAACCCGAAATCTCCATTGCTTATATGTATTGATCGGTGGTTCTTCTTTTCCATTCCACAATCCACAACCGCACATCACACATCCACAACCACACATCACACTGATAGCATCGTACAAATCCATGAAGCACTCCTACTACGCTCTAACTTGGTTCAGTCAAATCTATTTCAAGATAACACTTTAAATCTTATTAGATTAATCTAGTCTGATCTCTATTTCAAGGTAGCACTTTAAATCTTATTATAGATTAATCTAGTCTAATCTTTGATTTTGTGTTTTCTACAATAGAATTAAAAACGGAGGAGCAAACTTGAAAGTATTTTTACAACCGTCACAATAAAGAGTGAAGACCGTTTAGAAGTTTATTTTTATCATCTTTTTTCTTGTTAATTTTATGTTTTAAACATTTTATTTCTACAAAGTTTTTGGAATTATGAAGGTTTTGGATTTTGTTATAGTTGAATATGGTTGTATGTTGAAATTTACTTGATTGTGGTTTCATGAACGTTTGAATTATGGTTTATTTATGATCTTGTTAAAGATGATTTTTTTTAATTTGCTAAACCCGAATTAACCCGATCCGAACAACCCGACCTTATTTAGGTCGGTTTTTGGGTCAATTTGCTTTGAGCTCAAACCTGAATAATCCGAAACCCGAATAAATAACCTGAAGAACACCCCTAGAGTAAATAGCTCGCGATCGAGCTACCGGTGGTGGCATTGACGGGAGTGCTAACCTATTTGGATCCCTTTTTAAGTTAGCAACATGTCTAGTAGTTCATTTTGACAGCTTGAATAACTTGATATCATCCAAAGTAACTTGTTAACTAATTTGAGGTAAACCAAATGAACTAATATGGATAATGAATCCGACACACCTGCGATGATGGTTGTGTTGTCAATGATGTGAGCGGAAGCAAGCAAATGAGAAGCACATGAATGAATAACTTATGTGTTTTGTAATGGCTTTTACAGTCATAGAGCTCCCTAGGTTGTCTTCAATTGAGGCAAACCAAATGAACTAATATACAATTTATTTTGTCCAAGTCAACCTATATTTTGTATAAAGCGTCATGATTGCCACTTAGGATATATGTGATGGGTTCAAGCTCACTGCTACTTCACCCACCAAGGACATGGAACACCGCCCCTCTAGCGTGTCATTGGGACGTTTTGTATAATCTGGTGAAAGTTGTCACAAGCGTTGGACTTGTTTGTATGTTGAATTAGTTTTATCAGTCACAAACATCCACCTCACTATACTCTTAAAAAAAAGATAAAAGATAACTTTAGTAAGACCATTATACACTTTAATGAATGTAACATTCTTGGCTATGTGATGGTGACATGGCAACATTTTTAACACTTGAAACAAAAATACTGAAAATTTTTTCAAAAATACATGAAGAAAGTTCAGTATTTTGGTTTATTGTTCATCAAAGTCAGTCTTGGAGTTAAAGTGGAAACCTCCCAGGATTCACTAACATAAAAATAATACTTTCTAGTATGATTTCAACATGTCACACCAAATTGTATATCTATATCCGTGACATACGTGAATAAACTGTATATCTATTTCATGTATCACAAATATCTTGAAATATACAAACCCGACTTATTGTCTAAAAAGGAGATAGATACATGAAAAGTTATGTGCATAAAAAATCCACTATATAAATCGAAAAAGGTTAACGAAAAAAAAAAGTTGATCATGATCGTATGGCAATTTGTAAGATACAAAACATGTTTTCTTTCTAATGGTTATAACTGTAAAAGGGTGCAATGCAGTGATGCATCCTAAATGGCTAAAATATCTGAATTATTCAAAATCAACCAACCAATCATCAAGAGACACCTCATTGCAATTCAAATGAACCCGAAAAGTAAAGGATGGTGCTTCCGATTGTTAAAATATCAATTCAAATAGGTTTTATATGTAAATTTACACTTATTGTATGATTAGTATTGTACAGGTTTATATTGTTAAACTTGGATTAAAGGACTAAAAGTGTGATATGCTAAGGATTAAAGATGATGAAGGGCTTAACAACCTGGTGTATAAAAGGATGCTTCTCTCACCTCGAGAGATGGATCGTAATCACTTTCAGTTTTCTTTCAGTTTTGTCTAATCTTCAATCAAAGGAGAATCTATTGAACACTGCTTCAATCTTGTAATGTTTTACTTCTTTGTTGTTTCTTTTTATTAGTTTTGTGATAATTAGTAGATTGAATCTTGTATCTTTTTTTGTTTTTGTTGATGTTTTCTCCTCAAATTTTATCACCGATTTACCCAAACCCAATTTCCAACCCTTATTCTTTGGCTTCCACATTGGGTTCACGAACCCAATTTTGCAACGCTATTTGATGCGTATGCGGCGGTATTTCTGAAGTACCCGATTGCTCTACCTGAAGGTGGCCCATGCACCATAAGGGTAAAGTTGACTTCTAAAATCTTTTTAGAAAGGTAATTATTTTCCGCAAAATCTATTATTGATTATAACTTAAAAAATATATGATTCAATTAATTAAAACCTTCGGGGAATTTTAATTTATTGATTCTGTATGGGTGGTTTAATATTAGTCGATCCTTTAGCCACCGAGTATGCAGCCAAAACAGTTGAAAGTGAAATTTATTTTTATAATGCAGATGCCCTCAAGTTAGTGTATTTTATTATAGGAGGAAACATTAAAAAACATATATATTGTTATGAGAGGAATAAGAATGTTTGGGATTGAGTTTGAAAATGTTTATTTGTTTATTGGCTTTTTCAAAAAACCATTTTGAAAAGCCATGATTTTGGGCTTTTAGAAAACTGCTTTTTAATCCTTTCAAAAAACTAAAACAAGAAAGATTTTTGTAATCGTCAAACACATTTAATTTATTTGCCTTTTTAAAAACACAAATAAGCCAATAAGCATTTTTTAAACTCAATCCCAAACATGCTCTAAGACTTCTTTGACTTCTTTATATTGTTGTAGTTAGTTGTGGGTTAATAAGAGAATATTTTTCAAGTATATCTTTATGTGAATAAACTTAAATACCATGACTTAAAAAGGGATTTAAAGACTTTATATTGTTGTAGTTAGTTGTGGGTTAATACGAGAATATTTTTCAATTCAAGTATATCTTGTTTCATTATGTGAATAAACTTAAATACCATGACTTAAAAGGGATTTAAAGATAGGTTTATATGAAAGGTTGTTATGAATTAAGTGATTCAACATTTATGAAACATTTATGAATGAAGTAATTACCATTTCATTGACATGTTTGGTTACTATCTGGGAATGAAACGAATTATTAGTCTTTATTTTTTTATAAGTTAAAAAAGCTGAAATAAAATAAAAATGGTAGTGAGTGGCGGCGGGATGGTGGTGGTGGGCAGCGGTAGCGATGGGTCGCGAGTAGTAATGGTGGTGGGAGGCGGTGGCGATGGGCCAGAGCCAGGAGCGATTGTTGGTGGTGGCAGGTGGTGCTAATAGTGGGGGTGGTGGCGGTGACGATGGTGGGCGGTGGTGATGATGGCGGGAGCGATGGTTGGTGGTGGCGGTGGTGAGCGGCGCTGGTAGGTGGTGGTGGGTGGTGGCAGCGGAGGTGGGTGGTGGTGGTGACGGGCGGCGGAGGAGGGTGGTGGTGGCCGGTGGCGGAGGCGGTGGTGGGTGGTGGCGGGCGGTGGAGGCGGTGGTAGGTGGTGGCTGGTGGTGGAGGCAGTGGTGGTGGGTGGTGAGAGGGCAATGAGTAATGGTGATGGGAGGGTGGTGGAGGTGACATGGTATGAAAGTGGGATGGATTTAAAAAAAAAAAACAAAGAGGGTGGATGGAATGAATTTGTGGTGTTTTAGGAGTAACGGAATGGACATAGTAATGGGTGTTTCCATTCCATTGACCAACCAAACACATTTTTTTTCATTCCATCATAATGGACTATTTCATTCCGCCTCTCATTTATGCATACCAAACGCTACCTAAATATATAGAGTTTTTGGAGGAGGGTCACACATTTCACAATTTTCTTAATACTTAACACTTTGAATAAAATAACAAAGAAATAGAAAGACAATCTAGTGTAACTAATCAATCTACAACAAATTAGCGATTAAAGACTTTGTCGTAAATATTCAAGCACATTGGTTTGATACCCCATCTAGTAAACCTCAAAGACCTCTACTCGTCTCTATCGTATAGTCGCGTATTTAAGGACACTTGTTATAGCCACGCGATATCATTTCGAAGGCATGTGTGTAGAACAACTTTTTCAGTAAACATGTGTGTGGACTGTGGAGTCTTTTTTAATGGATCCTTTTGTCATTTGGTTATCACGTTCTCTTTGAATTGTCGTGGTAGCTAACAATGAATAGTCCTAAAGCTTGAAAGTGAGTATGATTTGTGGGATTTCATTTACTTCCATCTTCATAACAATCTTTTGATGTTTTTGTTACATTTTTCAAATTTCACAAACACAACGTTTTTATGTTCGACTCTAGTCTCGCATTAGCTTAGAAGGTCAACTTATTATTTCCCTATGATGATTGTCCTTCATTGAAGGACATAAAACTTGTTTCAAGTAAACTTGGTAAGTTGCTTGAGCAGACCTACACAAGTGAGCTTTTGCAAACTTAACAATTTATATGCTCACACTATTAATTAAATCAACTAAGAATGATGTTTTCAGGAAAGCTGACCAGCGATCTTGCTTATTTGACGATGAGATTGCGACTATAACCTTTCTCAGTTCAGAACAAAACATCGATGCTAGCTTATTTACATTTACTAAGTTTTCTAAATGTAAATTCTACATCATGAAATTAGTTAAAGTTGTTTTCTCGGATAGAAGTATAACACATTTATTTGCTCCTATTCCCCCTACTTGATAATAACATAACATGTTTCTCTAACATATACCTTACGAACATATATAATATAAATTTATACAAGAGAAAAAAAATTAACTCAAAACAATATCGAGTTAGCAACCCTAATATAATCTGTTCAGTATTGTTTGCAAGCAAAGCAGGGGCCTAAGTACCACGAAACTCTTACCCGAAAGAAAGCAAAAGTATTTGGCCAGGTACTACACCAACGTTTTAGACACTAACTTGTGCAACATCATTCACCGACAACGAATGCAGCTTATTAGGAGAAAAAGGCCATTTATCAAACTTATATGAAATACACAATACATTAAAGATGAACTTGAAACACTTGTCTATGGTCATTTAGTCAGCAACAAGCAGATTTTGATTTAAAAAAAAAGAAAGAAAAAAAAACTCATAACTGACAATACAAATAAACTATGAATCATAATCCCATTGTTCTTATTAACTTGTGAACAAAAATTAATCTCCATTTTCCATCAATCTCCCCTATTGTTCAATAATCACATTTGTAACAACAAAATTTACAACTTAACCCCTACACGAAATCCCGCTTAATTTCACTAAACAAAAAACCTCATTCCTCACGCAATATGGTCAAATAAAACGGACGCCCGTAACACACCCCTTCTTTCTCCCAAGAATCATCCGAGTCTAAAAGATTCCAATTTAATGTATAGTTAGAAAGATCATACGTACCGGGAGCAAAAGTCGTGACCAAAAGAGAAATTTCAGTGCTGGCGTTGGGTTCAAGCTTGACCCGGGTTGTACTTGAGCCGGACCAAATGAAAGGCGGGACCGACTCCAGTGTGACGAGTTTTCTGGTACAGGTTGTTTCGTCCACAATAGGTGGAGTTGACATATCGTGCCAACCGAGTTTGTTCCCTGATGGGGAACCACCAGGTGGCGAGTCAAATGTGTTGATACGAACCGAAGCAACAAAACATGAAGAGTTATGAATTGTCATTTTGAGCTTTGTTTCACAGAAGGAGTTGGAGAAGTTATTGTAGTTGGCCCGTGGCCCGTCCAGTAACCACCATATTGGTCTCTTTGTTGAAACACTGCAAAACGGGATAGTTAGATACTTAGATATAACAACTTCGTATCATTTATGCTTTATCTTTGGTTTAGACAGAAAAAACAAATGGGTCAACGGGTTGAATGTTGCGCAAAGCCCATTTTTAATGCATACGACGTTTCCTAAACCCTTTAAAGGTTAAATAGGGGTGAGCATCAGTCGGTTTTGGATTAAATCTTAACCAAATGGAAAGCCGAAAAATTCAGGTGAGTTTTTGAAAACCGTTTTTTTTTAGTTTTTACCATCTGGACATAAATTTTTAGGCCAAAAAAATGGTAAAAAATAATGAATTTGAGCCTAAATCTTTTTGTTAAGTATATTAACTAATTGATTATTATACATTTGGGCTAAAATATTTTGAAAACACTAATTATTACATTCTTATAAATAACATAAAATTCAACATAAAAAAGAAAATTCCATAAATTCAGTTCAGCTCAGTTTTTTCGATTTTAAATATACATAAAACTGAAACCGAATCGAGAGTTCGGTTATTACAAAAAAAACAATAATAAAATAAAACCAAACCTGCTTTTTGTTTGGGTTCCACTATTTTGGTTCGGTTTTTTTGGTTAAGGAATGATTTTTTCGGTTTCTGTAGAGCTTTTTGAGCCTTGGGCTTTAGGAAATATAAGAAATGTATAAGTAGACTTGCCTGCAATGACATGCATGGTGGGAAAAGATTTGTGGAGGGGTAGGAACATCAGAAGGGACTTTTTCACTTTCCTCCATTCTGGATATCAACATGAAGTCAACTGTGCTTTGACTTTCCTGGCCAAAGGTGAAAAGGGTATTCTGTCAGATGATAATACGAACCAAACAAAAACTTAATACCCTTTTGTAACATATAAATATTGTTATTCAACCTGATGTGATGACTTCTGATGCAACCGCTCATAATGATGAAAATTAACAAGTGGTGCGCGTTGCGTATCAAAAAGCGCTTCACTGCGGCCACTACCCAACCAAACATCGGTTTCTGTTGTCTTCACATTCTGCATCGAATAATAATATTAGTCATAGACAATAATTAGGAAATAAATATTTAGCTTCTTGTGGACCCACCTTGAGTTTAAGAAAGCATGAAAGAGCTTGACCAGGTACTAAGTTTCCCGTAGGGAAAATGTGATCGATCGACTCAATTAAAGATATTTGCCACTCATTCCCAACAGATGACAGTTGGTGAAGTTTAAAATTTCTCAAACTTGTTCGATTAATAACATCCATTCGCACAACATATTCTTGTAACTTAGAAGAACACGGGTTGATGTAAAATGACACGTCTAAAGATGGTAGCACCTGTAAACCATTAAGTTTTTCAAAAAACATATACATACACATTAATTTTTCAAAAATGTTTCTTAAGTTACCTCTAACATATGATGTGTACGTAAAGTGCGATATCGCATAGCAGTAGATTGGTCATCAATTTCATAATATATTGTGAGGTACAACGACATGTTGCCAGGTGTCGCAGCCCGAAACCAAAGTGGCAAAATAAAGGGAGTTTCCTTATGGATTATTGTGTCCTGCAAATGAAGGGGGAATAAAATAAGTGGTTATCATTAAAACTATATTATGTCAAGATCAACAGTAGACTTTTGCTGACATTGGGGAAATGGAATACGGTTTCTGATTGTCTAGTGGCGTCAAGATCTGCATCTTTATGTGTACGAGATTCTTTCTTTTCCAGACAAGATGGAAAATCCACTATCTGTCACTTCGGGATTTCCTATGTTTAGAAACCTAGGATGACTAATCTTCATCTTTAAATTCTGTTGAGATGCATAAGCCATTCAAAAATTAAAATGTTAAGATTAACATATAAACCGGGTAAACATAGTTGCTAATATTCAAGCATACCTTCACAGAAATCTCTGATGAGTTTTTCAGTTCAAGTGATAAACGGTGTAAATTTCCAGCATAAACAGTACTAGGCAGGTTATTAATAACACCCTCAAGTCTGGGTAGGCTCTGAAAGAAAATGAATAATTAGAAAAAAGTTATAAATGATTAAAGAAAAGAAAAGAAAAATACAATATATATATACATATATATATAGGGTTTGGATCAAATACAAATGAAATTAACGTGCTAATTGTGAGAATCAAGTAGAGTATTTATGTATACAAGTAGAGTAATTATGTAATCACATCATAGAGTAATTACATAATTACTCTATGATGTGATTACATAATTACTCTACTTGTATACATAAATACTCTACTTGATTCTCACAATTAGCACGTTAATTTCATTTGTACGTTAACCTTCCTCTCTCTCTCTCTATATATATATATATCATAGGACTGAACCTTGATAACCACAAACTCGAGTTTATTGGTGTTCTGCTTAGCTTTCCTTTTCTGTTTAGAAATTCGTTTCATTATCAAGTCGGAATCGAACGTGTAAAAGCCGGCCATTGAATCAGACAGTTTCCAACTCACACCAGTCACTCTCAGTAGACCTTCTTTTCTAGGAATAACACTTAACTGAGCCTGAAATTAATATCGCAAATATTACAAAATACATATAAGCTATCAACCATATATAACTAAAGGATTGAACAAAATGTCAACTGTTGTTGCATGCATATCTATAAACAATAAATAAGTGACCAATATTTAAAATAACAGACTGTAAAACTGTCAACTCACCACTGTCGTGGCACCACCTTCCAATGTTATGTCAACTTCAGATAATGTAAAAAGAGATGTGTCATGAACTTTTGAAGTGTTTGCATCTGACCAATGAAACAATCATCAATTTTTGAAGAGTGTGTAAGGGATAAAAAATATCATTCTATAGTGTGGGTCAAAGCAATCCAGGCCAAGTTGGGTTGACCTGCAAACACTTTATTTCCATATTTTTTCAATAAAATTACAAACACATTAAATATTATTAAAAAAACAGTGTCAATACAACAATATTTAAACCTTGTATACAAATTCAGAAGATTGCATGCTTAACAAGGGTCTTTTGTTGACTTTCAGCTTGTTTGACCCATTTGACCCGTTCCCAGTTTAGTCAAACTTTTTTGGTTTTATAACATACCAGGCGGTGTCTCATTTTCCGAATACTCGCACATTAGGGTGACTTTGTAAATGGGAATAGATAATTGAAGAGGGTTTCTGAATGAAATTTCCACCTTAAGTGCCTCTGCAAATAAAAGAAAAATAAATGTTAGAAAACGTTGCAAGTTTGGTCCGATTCAAAACAGAGATTATTACCAGTGGCTTATATCAATGGATTTTATATGAATCATTATTCATTGTATATTACACGAGATTATTTTAACCATATATTACAACAGCTAAGTGCAGTCCACCATCATACCTCCTGCCACACAGACATTTGATTGTTTAAGCTTAGCTGGTAGAAGCTTTGACTGTACATCCAACCATGTAGTCTTGGCATTAGATAAAGATGGAACCATCTCTTCTTCCAAAGACTGCCAAACACTTTCTTTAACGCTGACCTGGCATGAACGACAGCAGAACATAAACAACTCCACTCAAATCCAACAAAAAATATACACCAGCTAAACTGCCAAACACTTTCTTTGATGCATGTTGACTATTGACTATAGTTTTATATTCCATGAAACAAACAAGCTATTGATTTTGATGAAATTTGAGTATAATTTAATTCCAAAAAAAAAAGCATTTTAATGATTATGTTTTGATCTTTATCAATATGTTTCTCAAAATAACTTCCATTTTGTTATTTCTAATATACTACTAAACAGTACAATACTTCAAATTACTTCAATAATAATTTATCAAACGAGAACCTTAAAAAACTTGTGCAACCAAATTTGATGCTTTTTAGAACTTCTATTTAGAACCAAGTACCAAATATCCAAGTCATTATAACTGTCTCATCAGCAAGTTGAATAACATGCATTAACATGGCTCTTTAAGTTATGCAAAAAAAAGGTCTTTTTTCAAGTACGACAATGTTTCTGCAAGGACAACAGTTGTTCCAAAAATATATCTATATTATACCCTTAATAACAATATAAATTATCTAATTCATTCATCCACAAACAGATAAAACAAAATATCATATCGAAATGATAACATGGTTATGTAAGAAACATAGAGTGTGATTTAACTTACAGCAGCATGTGATCCATAAGTTCGATGATCTTCAGAAACAATGCTAAGGGAAGAGATATTGACAATCGGCAACTGAAGTCGGGAAATATTGTATGTTTTTCCTGTTTTCTACATCAAATATAACAGGAAAACAAAAATATATTAAGCTGTGGATAAACTGCTAAAAGGTAAGAACACAAATCAATCAACAATGCTAATGATAAGGTTTGATATGCTCTAGATTGGATTTAGAGAAGATAATAGGGATAAAAAGGAAGAACGATAGTATTAATGAAAACGTATAGAAAGATTACAATAGATTCCTGGGCCTAGCCCTCTCTCACCGCATACGCAGGAGCCATGGCAATGCCATTCTAAACATAAACCTACTCTCCCTCCCTATTAGCTAATAATACCTATTTATAGAATTATAACTTGCACTTGACCCCCTCCTAAAATAGACAAATGGCATTTAGACTATAACTCAAGCATGATTCCTATCAGCTAACCTGTAAAATCTGGAAAAAATCCTTCATAAATAACTCCTGCGTTGCCATCGATTGATGGCTACAAGCCAAAATTTCCAACATATGTTTCATGGCGACATCAAACCTTCCAAGAAAAGCATACCATCTGTAAAAGTGTTATTAAAAACTTTAGCTCATTTTATCTAAATTTTAATAAGCGCATCATAATACATTTTTGCAGATCCTTTAGAACTCACTTTCCTATCTGGAAATGAACATGATCATGAATATGGCTCCATGTTGTTCCTTTGAACACAGACAGCGCGTTTCTGTATGCACGAATTGCGTGTTTTATCTGATTTAAGAAGGCGGAAATGTTAGAGAAAACGAAGAATGAACTTATTATGCTTATGTGGTCGTACTAAGTGTGCTATGTATAATAAAAACATTATACATGCTATGAAAATAAACTATTAACTAAGAATTATAATTCATTGAAATTAAATTACCTGATCACACTTCTTGTACAGGTCACCAGAAAGAATGAGATGAAATCCATACTTCCTTAACATGGATGGTTTGGCTAGAAGGTAGCAGTAAGATGCTTGCCCAAGCATTACAGCTGTATGAAGTGGTTCCTGAAAAAAAATGCCCTTTTTACTGAAAAAATACCACATATATAACATGTATTCACAAAAGAGAAGTGACCATTACCTCACCAGAGATACGAAAGTAAACACCAGCAGCATCTTTATACTGACCACTAGTCTTCAACATTTCAACCCACCAAAGAGCACAACGAGTAGCATTTCCCTTGCCTGATGTCCCAATTCGCTGAATAAGAGTACACTTTGTAAATACATAATAAATGCATCTAAATAAGTGATACAACAACAAATTAACAAAATATGTGTGTAAAGAAGTCGTAGACGCACTAAATACGTGCTAAACGCGTTTTCCATGCAATACTCGGCATCCTTTTTTGACTGATTCAACATGAAGTATGTCAATCCCATCATTTCCTGAAAGAAACGAAGGATTAAAGCATGCAGACAGTTGTAGTCTAACCTTAATGCATGAACGCTTGTTTAATAGTTACCTGTACACCAGCATATCGTTTCCATGCTTTGTCAAGCTTGTAATCAGTAGATAACAGGCGGTAATTTGATAAAGCGAGTTCATAATCTCGTAACATGAATGCATAATCACCCAAAACCCTTATTTGAGATTCAATGGAATTAAAAGTGTACCTTCAAATATCATTAGAAAAAGTATATTAGAACAGGAGTTTTAGACCGTTTAAGGTAAAAGGTAAAACACACACGCCAAACATACATGCCAACACTTTGAACCTCTGGGGTATCCTCTTTCCCTTTTCTCCACCATAAATTCTTTATTTGGTTTCTAAAACCTTTTCTTGTTGCAGAGACCTACAACAACAGCATACAAAGGTAAGATGATCTGATATTCAAAGTTAAGAATGAAACTAATTTTGTGTAGAAATATATATAACCTGCTGATTTAGAACACGGATTCTTTGCTCCATGTTAGGAATTATGTCTTTGGATGATAGATCACGAACAAAAACCTTCAACTGGTGCAATTGATAGGAAGTTAGAGAGAGTTCATATAACAAATACAAATAGTACTAAACCATAAAGGAAACAGGTAGCATTTAAAATAAAAAAATAGCAAAAAAAACCTCATCCACATCCTCGTTGTTAAGTAAACAGCCAAGATGTTGACCAAGTGAAGCATCTGACACCTGCCAAAGAACGCAACACATTCACAATCCCTTATCAATAAAAAATTCCAAACTCATAATCTATGAGAACATGTAAACACATTGCATTATTAGAAATGCGCTTACATAAGGATCCCATGGATTCGGTTTATGATCAACTAATTGACCTTGGGAGGAGTTAATGCAAAGTAAACGACACTCGTTTGACCCAAATGTTTTTCTCATTTCCGCCAATATCTTAGTTGCTCTGAATCACATGCAATTAAAAAAAGAACAGCAAATCTTATGATTTGATAGATGTATTAGTAAACAGGCAACCCAATACTGGCATTAAGGACTGAGGATACCTCTCTGGGGATCCATCTTGGTTATCATGGACCAAAATATAATATTTTGGAATCTTTGGATCCATTGCACCATCATTAAAAAGTGGGGGCAACTGGTTTGTGTTAAAAAGATCCCTGAACTTGCTGATAGGGTCCTCATCATTTGATGAAACAACCAAAAGGCCTGCACATTCATTATAAATTAAGCCATATTAATTATAAACTAAGCTCAAAATTGCATTCTTAGAACTTACCTGCAACAGGATGATCAAAAGCTTCATGATCTGAGAAGGATACACTGCGTACAAGCTCTTTATTGAAATATTGAAACCATGTTGGTACAAACTCAGGTTCAGAAGCTGCAAAGATAAGTAAATAAATAATTCAAAAAAAAATAATAAGTACAACCTCTTAGCTAAAGTTGCTCAACATGACAATCTAGTTTAGTTCCTTGCATTTTAGCAGTAATAAACATTTTTTTGCCTTTTAGCAAATTTTCCTTCTTGTATGTAACAACAATTACCAACTCTAAAAGATTTCCTGTTACTTACATATTAAAGCAAGTTCATAGACTAATTTTAATATACAACAACTGAACAAAAGAATCACCTTTGAAAAAAAAAATGAGCTGTCAGTACAATTTCACATGGTTTAATTAGAACAGTGAAAGCACTTACAGGTGGACATAGTTTCAATAGGTGATGGATCTAAGTACAATTCAGAATCTTCATTGTTTCCTGCATCAGCAATAACCTGTTCTAACCGCTCCTTCGTAACCTACTTGAGTTTAAAAAAAAAATTCTAAGAGAGAACTGTTTGAAGGTTAACCAAATAAGTTGCAAATGCATGCATTTAAATATCGACATTTGCAAACAGATACTTAAGGATATTTCTTTCAAGCCATTATGTGTTAATTTAGCTTTCTGCAACTCCATGTGAGTGCGTGCATATATGTTAAAGAACTAGATTGGTGTGGTATTACTATTTTGAAGTTTTCAAGAGCTAGTGTACTTAGTTGTGTACCCTAGCTCTTTAAATTATAGCATGTTGTACCACTATTAAACCTAAAGTTGAGGTTACAATGCTTTGACATATTTCCCCAACCACGGGTATAGGAACTATAATGAATTTATATCTAGTCTAGAGGTGTAAAACTGTTTATATGATGACACCAACATTCTCTGAAAGTTTTTGAGCCACTTATTGATCTCCCTTGATTTCATTACTGGTTTACCAAAATCCAAGGGGTATAAGGTGGTTCTAGCATTGATAAAGAAAGTGGCACTGATCCCTTAATCGGCCAATCAGCAGGCCCAAAAAAATGAAATGTATACACTGTAAAGAGATATTAAATTATTAAGAATGTGAGGAAGTTATTATGATTCAGGATAGAGAAGGAATAATATATGTAAATATGTGTAACCTTTACATATAACCTTACAAACCTCTTCAGTCCATTAAAAGTGAACGTCAGTCAGTATCTAAATTTCACATTGTAACTCAATCAGTTAGCATAGCCAACTATCCTATAAGAAAGAGATATGTATTTTGGGAACATAGTCACATACTTCACTAGCAAGGCCGTGTATTTTGTATTGGATCATTTTGTACCCAATCGAAATCGTCGGCGTTCCCAATCGCTATGAAATCGCGAATTGGGTTGACAGGATCGTCTTCCTAATCAATTCAACTATAGTATTCCAATTAAGTGGTTAGGCGTTCCCGATTTCAATTGCAATTGGTCCGATCAATATGGCGTATGTACTAGTGTAGATTTGTTAGCATCGCTTTCAGTTTAATCAATCCAATCAATTTGGCGATTTTTTTGTTAGGAACTCAATACACGATCAACACAGCAAATCAATTAAAAGCAATAGAATCAATTTATTTTTTGAGCGATTTATAATACATATACATCTCGATCAATTTACAGCAATGAAATCAGTTCATATTTTTGACCAATTTTAGAGCAATTTATATTATATCTAGATACATCTCGGCTCTACTCTTCTTCAATCTCAAAATTCATATTCAATTTCAATGTTTAATGACATTTGGCAAAAAGAAATACCACAAGCGATACCAGTGAAACATATGTTTTCTTTTTATGTTTTGTTCTTGATTAAAATTTGGATTTTGGTATTTGGATTTTGAAATTGGTAATTTCTATTCTATGTTATGATAATTTGAATGTTAGAATTTGGTAAATTATGTTTGGAATTGGGAACATCAAACCGAACTCTATGGTATAGCGTACCGGTTCGTACCGAAATGAAGCTAACCCCTGCGTACCAAAAACGCCCCAACTAGCGAATCGCGTTCCCGTTCCTCGTTCCCGTACCGGAGCGAACCACGATTTAGGTGACTATGTTTGGAAACTTAATTGTTTAGCTTCCGTAATTGTTCTCATTGTAAGTCAATCACTTACATGGCCAACTATCCTTCTTATGTTATGTCTAATCTGTAATCAGTTGTCCTTTATCTCTTCTTGGTTCTTATTTACTCACATAAATCTAACCACCATATTGCTACCTTATTGAAGTCCTCTTAAAACTCTCCTAGTCTCTTTAGTATAAAATAATCATCAAATCATAGTTTCATACATAAATATGTGGTAACCTTTACGTATAACCTTACAAACCTCTTCAGTCCATTAAAATGAAAATTAGTCGGTATCTAAATCTTTACATACTGAAGGCATCATAATTGTATTAAGCTTTTGGATTGCTTCTCTTAACTGTAATATTCACTATCAACATTGGATGCTTTATGCACTGTGACATCATAATTTTGGATTGTTAACCTTTTGTTCTCAATTGTGATATTTTCTGTCAACATTGGCTGCTTTGTGCATGGGCACTAGCCACTAAAACTCAAGCATATACTCAGTAATCATATGATGATCTAATAATGATAATCGATAGAATTAAATCACTTTCCTTGGCATGTAAGCACATTGCTCCTAGAATATGATATTAGGATGCAACATCGCAGCATAATATAATACTATTAAGATAATCTAACAAAGTCCCCGAGGTTGATAAAGAGAGAGGAAACATAAATGTTAGATCAATTCATACAGCTTAAATGACTGGCAAAAGTATCATTCATTACCATTTAACAATGTTAAATTTGATGAAATAATAAGCTACAACAATGCGAACTTGATAAGTACCATTAATTACTATTAAAAAATACTAAATTTGAATAAATAATAAGGTAGGCATATTTTCCTATTAGCTATGGATATAGATGAAAGCCTATTTAGACACCATCAAACAAAATTTTACACTTGTTCCATTAGTAAAAGGTGCTTTAAGTTGTCCCTCATAATTTACAAATAACGGTCAGAACTAGAACTAGACTGATTATTGTAGATACTTCATATTATCAATAGGAGTGATATCTGTAAACTTCAATCTAAAAGACTGTATTGTAACTGTAACAGGATAGCATTTTTTTAAACAGATAAATTCATACGTCAATGTTTGGTTGTCGAATATCCGATGCATAGAACATTCGTAACTTGAACTTCTGCAGCCTGTAAGGTTGGTCACTTGCTGTACGAACAGGGACTGTAAAACAACAAAAAGTATAGACTAAGGACACTATCACCTAACCTGTTTAATAACAGTTTTTATAATCGCGTGTAAAAACAAACAGGCTAAATCTGAACTCTTGAGTCTTGAAGTACATGAACGTGAACATATGAATTACTCCAAATATATCCAAAATTACTCCTCTATCCGATAACAGAAAGCCGACAGTTAACTCACTAACCAATCTTCTAACTAACTTAAATGCTTTTTTGCTCAAGTTTGAATAATCTAGAATTACATTAGAAAACCTAATAACAGATTGTTTACAATTCGAAGTTCTTCGGTTCTTCCTATGCGCTATCAATAACTAAATTCGTATAACAAAGACCACATCAAAACCGATATTCAAGTGAAGCAGTAAGATCAATTAACAAATGTCATAGCATACAGTATAATCCAGATCAATTCAGCTACACTAACTACATAATCTGTACTCCGCCTTATCCTAATTTTAACCTAACTCCTTCGTTAACTGAGAAACCCTAGAATTCAACCGAAATGAGACTAAACAATCGATCATCCACGCTCTATGTGAAACAGCATACTTCATACACGGCATACAATCACAGAACAATAAATTGAATCAAAGTGTGTGTGTGAATTCACCGTCGATATTGTTGAATGCGCAGAACGGAGTGAGCATTTGGACGAAGGAGAGTCCGTTTTTGAGGCATCGTTGTTCGACTAGAGGCGTGGGGAGAACCATGACCACCGGCGTGATCTCGTCCAGTAGCAATTTTCTGAGAGAATAAGACGCCGGATCCGCCATGGAACGAGTCAACTCAGTTAACACTTTCCGGCAGGCAGATCTTGTGATTTAGTTTAGTCGTTGAGATTGAGATCGATTGTGGCCAGAGAGCTTTTCCCCCAGCAGCAATGGTGCAGTGCTTCCGGTGTAAGCTAACGATTACCTCATGGCCCAATCCATTGCAAATGTTTATTTGGGTTTGGCCCATTCACATCTGGAGTATCATTAGTTTCCAAGAATCCAAACTACAAACCAGTTCTGATAGAGGTGCGCATTCCGGTTAACCGAACCGATTAACTATTATCTTCTGGTTATTTTGCTAACTGGTTTTTTTTTTGCGGAAATTAACCGTGTTGACCGGTTAATCAGGTCGGGTAGTACCTGGTTTTGATAAAATAATAATTAAAAAAAATCGGTTAATCGGTTCGGGTATTAACCGGTTTTTTTTTAAATAATTTAAAAAATCGGTTAACCAGTTTGTAACCGGTTTCAAAATCAATAATATAACCCGGTTACTAACTGGCGGTTAGTACTGGATAGAGATGGACCGGTTAGTAACCAGTTAGCGAAACGGTTAGAAACCAGTTACTAGCCGGTTAGGATGTACACCTCTAGTTACGGAGCATCAGTGACAAACTGGTAATGGGTTACTAACCGGTTTCTACTGCACCGGTTAATTACTTAATATCGATTTCAGTTTTGGTTTTGGTTTTGGTTTTGGTTTTGGTTTTGGTTTCGGTTTCGGTTAGATTAAGTGGTTAGGATTTGCACTTCTATATACATTTATCCAATAGGGTTAAATATAGGGTGCTCGAGAAACTGCAATAATCAAACCATATTTGAAATAAACAATGTAACCGAACTCAATAAATTTAGCTGTTTGATTTTATGTTTTTTAATACCCGATTTTCTAGAACCAAAAACCCGAACGGAATAGGTTGGAATTGAACCAAATCGAAAAAATGAATTTTAAGTCATTTATAAGAAATTAAAGCATGTTTGGGATTGAGTTTAAAAACTGTTTATTGTCTTTCAAAAAGCCATTTTGAAAAGCCAGGATTTGGGACATTTGAAAAACTGTTTTTTAACCCTTTCAAAAACCAAAAACAATAAAGATTTTTATGATTGCCAAACATATTTCAAATATGGTGTATTCTTAAAAAAAATAGATCCAAGCGTATAATAATCAATAACTATTAATTAACAGAAATATTTAGGTTTGGAGTTTCGTTACTATTAGAGGAACAAACAAAAAAAAACTTTAAGTGACTTCAATGAAATAAGTGAAAAACTTTGTTACTGTTTGATGAATTTTCCTAAAATAAAAATGTAGTCCACGTTTATTTATCTAACATGCTGCTCATCACTAATATTATTTTACAGTTTCTAGTTACAAATGCAGGTTCCTTTTGAAAAATGGTGTGTATACTTCATCACATAGCCGGCTAGTTAAGTTGGTTGTTAAAAAATACAGGATTTATAACAAGCAAAATATTCTTATATGCGACTTCGGGGGTCACTTGTCATCAAACTTGTACTTGTTTGAGACATGAAGTTGAACACAACACATAATTATACAATTGGTGAAAACTCTAAGTGTGGCAAGAAAATGTCGAATTGAGCATGTGGTAAAGTTTTCGTGAAGACATTAGCTACCTGAAGCTTGATCGGAACAAACTTGGTGTATAAGTTACCTAAAGAAAACTTTCTCGAATGAAATGATAATCAAAAATATGTTCAACCTGTGTGTGAGAGCCTGTAATTTACAGCAAACACAACTCGCTGTGATTATCAATAAGGGTAGGTTATTCAGGTGAAAAAGTATAAGGGGGCATTTGGTTTGCAAAATTATGTTAGAAGAAATCTTGAAAGGAATTGGAAGTTGATAGAGTTTGATGTAATTCCATTAAAAAATGCAATTGTGTTTGGTTGGTAAATTCAGAAATGGAATTAGATGAATTAGTGGATGAATATGGAGATATAAGATATTTTTGGTAATTAGCTAGCATTCAATTGAAAAGCTGAAATTTCATCAGGATAATGAAGGCTTCTTATATTCCAATTAATGGTGGAATGTATAAATTTCATGGGAATTAATTACAATTTCATCCTAATTCCCAAAGGATTACGCGAACCAAACAGCCCCAATATAGCTCGTTAAATTATAATATTTAGACTATATGGTGTGAGGTTTTGTTGGTCTTTGATCCATTCTTTAATATCGTATCACATTGTGCTGGCAGGACGCTGACTAGGCTTCGAATAAAGCCCCCGCTCTCACTCACTTGGACCATGTTATGGATAAAGCCCATACTCGAAAGCCACTTTCCCAGACATCCCCCCCCCTCCGCGCGTTTGCCCATTCACGCCCATGAGCGAGTTCACGCAAGCCTATTCACGCCTCCTATCACTGGCACCTGTTGCGGTGTTTTCGAGTGACATGGCACAAATACATTGTCCGCGCCCCCGTTACTTGCCACAACGAACACTCTTGTAAACAAAGAGACTTCTGTGCATTTAAATTTTAGATTTCAATAATGAAAATTTTTGTTCCAGTATTTCGGCTAACTGTTTTATTTAATTAGCAAATAAATGAATAATAAATTGTTTAGGTGGTAGGTGGAGTAAAGTGTCTCTTTATGTTGTAATATTTATTTGAACTCATAAATTAAATCACACTCACCCCATGAAATAAATATAATACGTAAGTTACAATAAATGACTTTATATATTCTTTATACATTCTTGATTAACTCTAGAACGAGATGTCTTAAAATTTGTCAACAGGAAATTACTAACCCAAATTAACATACCGAAACAAAACATATACAACGAGGAATTAAAGCAACCACTGCGGCGCACAATCTACATCGAACTATAAACAAGCCTTAGGATAAGACGTAAACTTTAATATATGGTGGTTCCATGAAAAAAAAACCCTTGATTTTGAGCTCTTTAATTATCTTAGAAACTGAGAGCTTGATGTTTTTGAACTCCACCTCATTTCCAACCTTCCATACAACCAATTAAACAAGGGCATGAACGTGATCGGAGTAGCTTTAGAGGATAAAAACGAGAATGTAATTCATGAGCTAATTAGGATTAGACATCATGGGTATATCATAACCACACCAAACATCATCAATCTTGCCCCCATATCAATTTGATAGACATACATAATGAAGAAACACTAACCGGACCCCGGACAGATTACTGGTAACCTGGGGGTTGGATAGCTGTTTCCCACGAGGGGTTAGACCCTTTGAAGATGGTTCTTCTGATAACCTGCAAAACAGACACCGTGAGCTCGTCACTGAGAAGGGGGGGTTCCTCCTTGTGACCACCCTCCGGCGTGAGAATCAGACTAGATTGCTCTTTAAATATAAAAGTATATTAAGAGATTGCTAGAGCAGATATCAGGTATATTATGATGATAATGTGATAATGTAATGTTGAGATGATCATACCATTTGGGGTATTTATAGCCGAAGGTAGGTTTCCAAGGAGGTATGGCCGGCTGCTACAGTGTTCCTGTTCATTAACAGTAGCCTACGCACGTGCCCTGTTGGTAGTTGGTGGGTAGGCAGCGGCTGATAGTGACCAGGCCTGCTGTGTACTATTCCCTTTCCACCAACTGCCGGCTACGCACGTGGTATGACAGTAGTTGGTGAGTAGGCAGCGGCTAATAGTGATACAGTACAGGAGCATGCTGCTCGCCATACTGTATCAGTGAGCTGTCGTATCTCTGATCAGATCTTTCGCCCATACCTCGTCAGGTACAGTAAAAGATCCTTCAGTATACGGACTGGCTTATTTGGGCGGGAGTATTCCCCCTCCCGCCTCTGTGCGGGATTGCTCCCGGCTTGGCTCATTCCTTCAGGTGACACTGAATGATCGAGAGCTAAGTGCCTTGTGCGTGTAGCCATGCTGCGCGGGTGGCCTTCCCTAATGGCTTGTATCCGAGGCTGCGGGGACAGGCGGAGTCCTTCACCATTGGGAGGCATTTCCTGCGGGACCAGTTTGCGTACTGCGCGTAAGGACGTCACGTCTCTGAGCATGGTTGGTCCTGCAGATCCAGTTGGTCTCTGCGCAGACGTCCCTGTTTAAGGTGAGTCTTGCGGGTCCAACTGGGCTCTGCTGGGACCTACCTCTTCAAGTCCCCCCAGTCCAATGTTATTCTCCTGAGTGTTTAATAAAGTGAGGTGAACTTTTGGACTTGAGCAAAGGGTTTTGAAAAGGGTTTTGTAAGGTTTTCCATGGGGATTCTTTCCGCAGAAGTCCTTGTCACTTGCAGAAATGCCCGAGTTTCCTGCTTGGTCTTTGGGTATGATGCGGGTAGGTCTGTAACCTCCTCGCAAGTCAGGAGCATTGAGTCCCAGTTGTATGGATTTTCCATGAGGTTTTGGTAGTTTTGAACATAGTGATCAATTATGTTAAGACCACCAATTCCATCCTGGAGCTTCAAACAACGTAGTTCTCGACGTTCCCGCTATGCGGGGATGTTATTTCCGTTTCCGCAAGCATTGCCCAGAAGATCCTTCTTGGTTTCAATTCCCAGCGGAGCGCTAGGTATGTGAAGGGTTTTGCCTTAACACTGTACCTGCGCTCGTCTTACGGTTACTTTTCTTTCAAGGTATTCCTGGCGTCAATTCCCTGCGGGTGCTAGGTATGTGAAGGGTTTTGCCTGAACACTGTACCCGCAGCCGTCTTATAGTTACTTGGTTGCCGAGGTACTTGGCTTCAATTCCCTGCGGGTGTTAGGTATGTGAATGGTTTTGCCTGAACACTGTACCCGCATCCGTCTTACGGTTACTTGTTTGCCAAGGGGTAAGGGGTATTTTCCCGCTTACTTTTTAATATTTTCAAATTTTGAATTTTTAAATTCGAAGAGTTGGTGAAAAGATAAGAACAGTCCAAACCTCTGAAATGTCGTGCGACGGTTTCTTCTGACTGTGTCAGGACGTGCAGGAAGTTATGGTGACGTGACAGAACATGGTCATTCCAGTCGCTTTTTCAGGCGCGTGGGCGTGATTTTTCGGGCGCGTGGCCGCGAAATTACTGGCACACGTCCTTTCTACAGCTGTTACCAGCTTGCTTTTTGCCACGTGTCATAGTTTCATTGCACCGTCGATTTCTCTCTCCTCCGCATTAAATTCACCGCATTAATTGCGATTAGTATATAAAGGGGGAGAGGCCTCTTTGTAATCCACACTTTCACCTCTCTTCTTCTTCTTCTTAGTGATTTCCGGCAAATACTCCCCTTTTTCGGGCAAGCATTTTCCCGAAATCACTCTTCTTTCTGCAAAAATGTCTTCTCATGATGCTGAAGCTGTAGCCGACGATAGGAGTACTGCTGGCGAGTGCCAGTGTGCTCTACCTGTCGATCAGTACCAGTACATCGTCAGGAAATTCATGCTCGAGTCTCTCGAGCCTGAGTTTCCTGAATCCCACCAGACTGTGTACGATGCCCCCAGTGGCAAGATCGGGGTATATGCTGCATTCTTTGTGTATGGGAACCTTAGGTTCCCATTGACAAAGTTTGTGTACCGTGTCCTGGAGAGGCACGGGGTGCACCTGACCGAGGTGCATCCGATGGCGATTGCCAAGGTCCGGCACTTCGAGTGGGTGTGCCGGATTCTGGGTATTGAGCCCTACGTGGACCGCCTGATGACCTTCTATACTTGGAGGTGCGTCCAGGGGTGGTACACCCTGACAACCCGTATTAAGGGTTTGAAGATCTGCGTAACCGAGCGCAGTCTCCGATCGTGGAAGCGGGAATTCTTCTACATTTCTGCCCGCGCCATCCCCCTTGCCATGAAGTTTAAAAATGGCCAAGCGATACCGAGCCTTCACGCCCCCAACTACCAGGAGGCGGAATGGTTTTCGAAGATATCCCGGATCCAATCTCCGGTTTACCGGTTTGCGGAGTCCGGGATGGTCATGTTAGGGATGAGCCGGGTGTGGAAAGATGCGTCTCTGGTTCCCATCCTCCTCGAATACGGTTTGAACTCTATTCCCTATGGTATGTCTTGTTTTTCTTTTTTGATACAAGTTTGTCTTCTAACTGTTTCTTTTCTTTCAGAGGGAAATGATTTGGAGTCCCTTCTGTTTCCGCGGGAAGCCGACGGTCCCGCGCGGATGGGTACTCGTGCTTTGGACGAGGGCGAGTTGCCCATCCTGGAGCAAACAGCGGATCGGTTTGTGGAGGTCTATCCGCTGGGCCACGAGATCCTGAGCCACCGGCGGCCAGGTAAGGCGATATTCTTTCCTCAATCCCTCAATGCTGTACCCGCTGCTGGAATTCTTGACCTGTCTTCTTCTGAGGAATCCTCAGATGCTCCTCCATTGGTGCGGAAGAAGAAAGCTGCTGCCGGCGGGAAAGGGAAAGAGAAGGCCTCCACAGCCGGTCCGGTGGTCCTATCTGACTCGGAGTCAGATAGTGAAGAGGTGGCGGGGAAGCCCGGTGGTGAGAAGACCACTGCTCCGGAGGCTACGACCGTTACTTCCGGAGAACCAACGAAGACGACGGTGACCGGTACCAAGAGGCCGGCTCCATCGGGTTCCTCCCCGCCCATCCGTACGTTCAGGGTCAAGAAAACCCGTAAGTACAATCGTAGTTGTCTTTGTAGAGTTATCACTTCCTAAATTTATCTAACACTTTCTTCTTTGTGCAGGCGTGGATGTTGACGCATTCCGGGGTGAAACGCAGGGGAGTACCTCCCCGCCAATGACGGTAGGCTCGGTCAGCCTTCCTGAGGCGTCGACCCAGGCGCCTGCGCCTGCATCCGCTGGTCCAGTTGCTCATTCATTTGAGCCAACTGTTCCGGTCGAGATGACGTCACCGCCGGCCGTGAGTGCGATTTTTACAGCATCCTTCACGGAGCCGGCGGTTACTGCTGCTGCTGATGAGGCGGCGACCGCGGCGGCGACCCCAACGGCGACCACGGTGGCTGCCACCATGCCCGCGCCACCGGCACCAATGGCCGGACCATCAGGTACGCGCAGGGCTTCCCGCCGATCTTTGCCACCTTCCCATCTGCCTGACCTGTTGGATGGATTTCCTTTAGGTTCAGGTGATGGGTTTGGCGGTTATCGGCCTGTCATTGACCCTACAGGTGCGTAGGGTTCCTTTCTTTTTCCCTTATGTTTTTTATCATCTTTTCCTTACTGCCTTTGTTTCTTTTGCAGTGACGGATTCCAATGAAGTGTATGTTCCGCGATGGAACATACGCCGAGGAACAACCCTTCGCACACCTGTGGAGTGCGTGGACTGGGTTCGCCACGCTGCTCCCCCGGGTGCGTTGGGGGAAGCCATGGTTAGCTACCAGGAGGGTAGGCTAACCAATGAGCTTCGGGTTCTCCAGGCCCGGATGCAGCCGCGCGTCGAGCTGCTTTGTCGTGAAAACGACAAGTTAAAAGCAGCTCGCGCAAAGGAAGTATCTGAAACGCGGGCTCTTCGGGAGGAGAACCAACAGCTGGCGGCAGCCGCCGCCGCCAAGGAGAAGGCCTTCAAGGCCCTCGAGGTTGAAGTTCAGGCGCGACTCGAGGCCCGCTCCAAGGCTGCCCAAGCTGTGAATGAACAGCTTCGGCTGGCCAGGGAGACTGCGCGAAACGCAACCGAGAGGGCTGCCCAGGCTGAAGCCGTTGCTGAGCCTCTGCGTGTGGAGAATGAGGAGCTGAAAGGCAAATTAGAGGCTCTCCAACGCGCTCATGATGCCTTGGCAATGGAAGATGCCAAGAAACTCCAGGAAATCCTGGACCAGAGGGGGGTGCTTGACCAGACCCAGCGGAAGCTTAAGGGCGTCGAAGAGGCTGCCGCAAAGGAAGTTTTACTTGCCAACCTTAACAAGAGCGAAGCCGAACGCGCCCATAACGAAGCTCAAGCTGCCCTCCAATGGCTTCTTCGAGAAGCGTTGCCTCAGGTATGTTTAACTTTGTCTTCACGCTTTTCTTTTGTAAGGAAAAGGTTCTAACACTTGTATTTTTTTCTTTGTAGGTTGTGCGTCGGGTCTTTTCAGAGACCTCTTACGATGATGCTATGAGCGCAGCCCTCAACGCTTCTCATGAGGATGGGGAAAAGGCCGGCTTCTTGCTTGGTCTAGGGTTTGTTGAGAAAGGCGTCCCGCCTTCCAACTTCCCTTTGTTCGATGTGGATACCGAAGCCATTTATGACCAAGCATTGAACCAATACGCCGCCTTCCCGCATCCAGTGGTGGAAAAGGTGGACGAAGTAGCTGTTGCTGATGATGGGTTAGCTGTCCTCAAAGCTTTCCTCGAACCACCCCGTTCTTCTGATGGAGCGGGTCCAAGTGGAAGCGGCCCTGAAGCTTGACCCCGAAGATCCCTTTCCATTGCTAAGATAGACTTGTATAGATTTACTCTTTTAGGCGGGTAGTAACCCGGCCATTCTTGTAATATATTATTGAAATATAAATCTTTTTGCGTATAAGATTGTTATTTCCTTCTTTGGATTCCTTGCTTTATAAACTCATGACTTGCATACTTAGTTTAAGTTAGCAATTTTCCAAGTGTTTTAGAATAAGTTAACCTTTGAACGTGGTTGATAATGGGTTAAAGTTTCGCTTCCTCCTTCGTGATTGTGCGGGTAGAACCGTCACTTGCACTTGGTAGGATGGCTAAACTTTAACCTTCATCTGACCTGCGTGTAGGTTTCCTTTTCGAAATTTCTAAGGCATTAAGATAAGTTAACCTTTGAACGTGGTTGATAATGGATTAAAGTTTTGCTTCCTCTTTCGTGATTGTGCGGATAGAACCGTCACTTGCACTTAGTAGGATGGCAAAACTTTACCCGTATCTGACCTGCGTGTAGGTTTTTCTCATCTTTTGAGGATAAGTGAACCTTTGAACGTGGTTGATAGTAGGTGTGAAGTTTTGCTTCCTCTTTCGTGATTGTGCGGATAGAACCGTCACTTGCACTTAGTAGGATGGCAAAACTTTACCCATATCTGACCTGCGTGTAGGTTTTCCTTATCCTTTTAAGAGTTTTGTTTTGAACCGTTCGACGCGTGGTTGTCAATAGGTTAGTGTTCAGTTTCCTTTAATGATTCATGCGGATAGACCGGCACTTTCATTTAATGGGATAATTGAACTCTTCTCCTTCAACTGACCTGCGTGAAGGTTTGCCACGTTATTGGGTTCGTGCGGGTAAGACCGCCTTCCCACGCAACGACTTCACGTAATGTGAATGCCGTCACCAGTGTTGGATAGTTTAACCGTTCGACGCGCGGTTGTTGATAGGTTATTATTCAGTTTCCTTTAATGATTCATGCGGATAGACCGGCACTTTCATTTTTGGGTGCTGAACTTTTTCCCCTTCAACTGACCTGCGTGAAGGTTTGTAACGTTGCTGGGTTCGTGCGGGTAGGACCGCCTTCCCATGCAATGACGACGTAATTATGCGGTGAAAACCGGCATATTAGTTCAGAAAAGTATAAATGTAAAATCATCAGCTTCGATGTTCTTAAAGAGGATCATTTCCATTAGAAGTGGCTCTTGGCCTTTTCTTTACAAATTGGAATTGATTTACATGCAGACTGTGTAAATGAGCTCCCTTCCATGTTGGGATGGGAGTGCCATCGAGCCGATACGCACCTGGTTCGGGATCTCGTTCTTTACGCAGCATGTAGTCTCGATTTTGAAGCTGGAATTGATTCGTGTCTTCCCAGCTGAGGTTCTATACGCACCCGCCTGCTCAGCCTTTATTGTGCCACGAGGTGCGCGAGCGTCCCATCTCTGACAAATGCTTCGACCATGTCCTTTACGTCTATGCATTCTTCAGTGTTGTGGCCTTTTGTCTTGTGGAAGTCACAGTATTTGCTCCGATCAGCATCGTGACGATGTCGGATTATTGGAGGCTTTGGCCATGGGAGCTCTTCAGTGGCGAATATCTCAGTGACGCTTTTGGTGAGTGGCGTCCATCTGGAGTTCCGGTGCGACTGTACATTATCCCTTCCGCCCACTCGATGTTGCAAGCCGGATGAGGTGTCAAAGTTTACCCTTGACTGCCAAATGCCTAGCTTTCGCTTTTTATTTAGTCTGGCGGTGAGGACGTTGTCTTCTCTCGTCTTCTGAGTGTAGAGGTTTGTGCTCTGTGGGAGATCTCTACCCAGTTGCTTCTCTGTTTCCGCATAGCGTTTTGCTGCTGTCATGATGCCATCCCATGTGGATGGCATGCCATCTTTTTCCGTTAGGGTGCGGATGAGCTCTGGGTCATGTGCGCCCTGGATGAAGGCAGCGCGAACAAGATCTTCGCTGATATTGCCCAAACTTAGCTTCTTTGAGTTGAAGCGAGTGATGAAGTTTGGCAGAGATTCATCTTCCTCTCGTATGCATTTGAGGATTGTCCATTGCTCCTCGGTATACTTCCGTTGCTGGCTGAAGTGTTGGCTAAACTTCTGCTGGAAGTCTGCCCAGTCGTAGATGTGGTTGACCGGTAGGCGATCAAACCAAGCTCTAGCAGCCCCCACCAGCGTCATTTGGAACATGTAACACCACGTGGGTTCCGTCCAATTGCTGACGGTTGCCCCCGCTATGAACCTGTTCAAATGATCGTCTGGATCAGATATACCGTCATATGTGCCTATGTTGGGCATTTGTTTGGCACTCTTTGGGGCGATTGCTTCAGCAATGTCCCTTGCAAATTTGGACGTTCCTGCATTTGCAACGTTTGGTCTGAACGTTTTGGAGAAGTCTCGTGGACTTCCACCTGTGCTTTTTGGTTTGAAGGCTTGTCCAAAATGCCTTTTCGGTTGGGATTCCGTTTCTTTACGCTTCCCTTTTGCCCTATGGCGAGGGTTCGCGTCGGAGTCGGATTCCTCCGAGTCATCCTCCCAGTATTCGAATTCGTCGGCCTGTTGCACGGAACGCAAGCGTTCGTCCAACTCAGCCTGGAATTCCTTTTGTCGTGCCTCCGCCCATGCCTTAACTTCATCGAGAGTCTGGCGGGGGAGTCTTCGTTTCTCAAACTGGGTATCGGTGGATCCCAGTAGGCGATCATTTACTGCACTTGCCCCAGCTTTGGTAAGTGGGGTAGTGTTCGTAAAATTTACTTCACTTGCCCCGGCTTCGGTAACCGGGGTAGTGTTCGTAAAAACTGTGTTGCCGGTATTCCTCCCAGTAGCTGGGGTTGTGGTTACCGGAATTTCTCTAACCATCTTTGTAAAAGTTTGAAAAAACTGGAGAGAATTGTAGTTCTAGCTTTATGCACGGATGGCGCCAATGAAGAAACACTAACCGGACCCCGGACAGATTACTGGTAACCTGGGGGTTGGATAGCTGTTTCCCACGAGGGGTTAGACCCTTTGAAGATGGTTCTTCTGATAACCTGCAAAACAGACACCGTGAGCTCGTCACTGAGAAGGGGGGGGGTTCCTCCTTGTGACCACCCTCCGGCGTGAGAATCAGACTAGATTGCTCTTTAAATATAAAAGTATATTAAGAGATTGCTAGAGCAGATATCAGGTATATTATGATGATAATGTGATAATGTAATGTTGAGATGATCATACCATTTGGGGTATTTATAGCCGAAGGTAGGTTTCCAAGGAGGTATGGCCGGCTGCTACAGTGTTCCTGTTCATTAACAGTAGCCTACGCACGTGCCCTGTTGGTAGTTGGTGGGTAGGCAGCGGCTGATAGTGACCAGGCCTGCTGTGTACTATTCCCTTTCCACCAACTGCCGGCTACGCACGTGGTATGACAGTAGTTGGTGAGTAGGCAGCGGCTAATAGTGATACAGTACAGGAGCATGCTGCTCGCCATACTGTATCAGTGAGCTGTCGTATCTCTGATCAGATCTTTCGCCCATACCTCGTCAGGTACAGTAAAAGATCCTTCAGTATACGGACTGGCTTATTTGGGCGGGAGTATTCCCCATCCCGCCTCTGTGCGGGATTGCTCCCGGCTTGGCTCATTCCTTCAGGTGACACTGAATGATCGAGAGCTAAGTGCCTTGTGCGTGTAGCCATGCTGCGCGGGTGGCCTTCCCTAATGGCTTGTATCCGAGGCTGCGGGGACAGGCGGAGTCCTTCACCATTGGGAGGCATTTCCTGCGGGACCAGTTTGCGTACTGCGCGTAAGGACGTCACGTCTCTGAGCATGGTTGGTCCTGCAGATCCAGTTGGTCTCTGCGCAGACGTCCCTGTTTAAGGTGAGTCTTGCGGGTCCAACTGGGCTCTGCTGGGACCTACCTCTTCACATAACTATAAAAAGGAAAAAAAAAATCCACCGAATCTTGGACAATTGATTTTTTACTTTAAATTTAGTGTTCATGGATTGTAGAGTTATATATATATATATATATATATATATAGCAAAAGACATGTGCTTTTTACTTAGTGTCAAACATGAGTGTAAACTGTAAAATGAACAGAGTAGTACTCGAGTTCGACTCAATATAAATCATATCAGGCTGCATTAGGAGCTCGCACGAGTCTAAAAATAAGTTTGTGGGCCTGACCTCATAAACTAAGTTCGACTTGGCTAACAAGTCTATTATTTCTTTAAAAAAATACATAAACCTTTCATTAGTAATATAATAGACATTCATCATGTAATAAGAATAATTAAGTATATGTTACCATGATTAAATACCTATAGTTTACATTATGTTATATATAAAATTATAACTATAAATACACTTAAAAGCAATATTAACAAGCCACGACTGTGAAAAGCTTGAACTTGAAAGTTTTTTTTTTGCGAGCAGAGCTCAAGCATATGTACAGTTTAAAGCGACCTGAGTTCAAGCTCGAACTCGTAAACTAAACAAGACGCTTGCATCCCTACCATCAAATATAAGAAGAGTTTATTATTGGTCTTCCATTAAATGTTGTAAAAAGCGATTAGCTTAAAAATAAAAGAATGTTGATTGACGAGAGTCTGAATTTTATGAAGTTTATGCTTATTCGTCTAAATGTGCAATTTTGTCAAGTTTATGGCAAGTTGATTTAATAAAATTTAGGGTGTGTTTAGCTGTGCACGTAGATGATTTTTTTATGAATTTCTATATCCAATTTTTTTTTCCAAAATCTTAGTTTGTGAACTTTTAATGATACCGAATCTTTAGACAAATATATTGAAGGATACCACATTTCATAAAACAAGTATCTAAAACATGTTTTTCACATGGTCTTTAAATATGTCATTTACATTAGATACCAACTAATCAGTTTTCATTTATACACATTTCACCTAATTAACCAATTTTTTAATTACCATTCATTCAATATAATAATCTTTATGTTAAATGATATAGCCGTTAATGCATCTATTAGTATTTAATATTTACTAATTACCTCAATTAAACCAATTATGATTCTTAAAAATATATTATTAACAATTTCTAATAGCCTCAATTAAGTTATTGCCTAAGAAACAATAGTTGGTTTCAACAGCTTGATCAATTTGTTGAATTTTTTTTAAAGATGTATTACGGATTTACAGGTAAAAAGTGTCTGGTACAAGTTAACTATATATGGGCATAAAGATTGGAGCGTAGTTGAAAAGAAATTATAGCAGTTTGATATATTTTAGGTTCAAGGATACGGTTTATTATCAAGCAGTTCATAATATTTCGTAAATAATTTGCCCTTATACTATTTTTTATGTTTATCTCAAAGTTCATTTTTAAATTTTTCTTTGAAGTTGTGATTAACCCGTAATGGACAAAACCAATACGCTCATAGTCGGTAAACGATTTAATCAATGGTGTCAATACTAAGGTTGTTTCTCTATATATGAGAGAGCAAGTTTAACCAATTTCAACTAAAAGATGGTCATGATTATTTTATATGTATATGTAAGATTCAACTTCTTGCTTTGTATAACTCTCAAAGACAAATGCAAAAGCTATAATATTACATAAAAGTTTATATATAGAATTAAAGATAAATTTATTATTCATGTCTTCATTATTTTTATGTTAACTTAAACGGGTGGATCAGGCTCGTATTTAGTTCAGTCAATGACTTTTTAGTACAATTAGTTCGGCTCTAAACAAGTTATGAATGGAAAGTGTTCGGGTCAAAACGAGTTATTTTAAAAGAATATCAAATTGGTTCGGTCAAAACTTGCGTGTCAAAGAGGGCTATGATTCGAATAAATTCGGGTCGAATTATACTGTTTGAAGTCATAGTATTTTCTAACTTAAAAATAATTTTCATTATTCATATAGTCTTAGTTTTATATTAACTTAAACAGGCGGCTCAGGTTTGTGTTTGGTTCAAAACCAGTTTAAGTCGATGTACTTTTTTTGAGTAAAGAAAGTTCGGGTCAGAACAAGTTGTTTTAAAAGAGTATCAAATTAGTTTGGGTCCGAACGAGCGGGTAAAAAAGAGTTATGATCAGAATGAGTCTAAGTTGAAACAAGTTATTTTAAAGGATAGTATTCTCTAACTTAAAAGGCAAATTCATTATTAATGTATTCACAAACCCGATAAAAACGTTTTCCACCAAATTATTTTCTTTATGAACAATTTATATTCTAATCCTTCGTTTCTATAATATTTGGTGTAGCATATAATTTCATTTTTGAGAAATTGTTATATCGGCCTTACTAAATTGTTTGGCATTGTGGTTTTTTTAAATAATTGTAATTATTTCATATGCCATCACATATACTTCATGTTTGATTTCATATATATCTTGCATCGAATATATAAACATTTTTTTATTGATATTATATCATTTTTCAGTATTTGTAATACACGATTTACTAACCTAGTAACTTAAATAAAAAACAAACAACTATATATCTTTTGTTACTATATAGAGCATAATTTGTTTGCTCAAAACAATTAAGTAGTGAGTTTTATTCACATAATTACAGTTTACATAACATGATAACAAACCAAAGGTCCAAAAAATGCCTTCAAATTAATCATCTAACCTAAAACTTAATTCCAACTTTCATGATGGATAAGAAGAAATCAAAGTACGAGGAATACAAGAAGCATTATTCCAAACCCTAGCATGCATCTTAAGAACCTCCACAGCTCTCTCCTTCATCTTGCCACCACAATCCACCTGCAACACCAAACACAGCTTCCCCACCACCCCTAACTGCAACATCTCCGCCACCACACCACCATTGCCCAAAAACTTCGCCACCGAATGCACTATCCTCACCGCCCTATCACTTGCAACTGGCGAAACCCTAAATATCTTTTTCGAAACCACCGCTAAACCAGCACCATGTTTCAACAACTCAGATCTCCCTTCAGCACACTGACAAAGATAATCTAAACATATTAACACCATCTCTGAGATTCTCTTGTCGGATGAATCTAGTAACATGTCGGTTAACGCCGCCACTGTTCCTGCTTCCGCTGCTCTTATCCTATTACTCCCTGATGAGTTGCAAACGTTGATTAACAACTTCAACGTTGAAATGGTGGCTTTTTTGGATATTTGATCGGTTAATATTTTGACTATTTCTGTAAAGAACTCGGGTTTTAAAGACGGCGTCGTTTGCATGACCTCAAGCATTGATTTCAATAGCGTGACAACGTATGTACGTGTTTCATAGCTGATGGCGCGTTGCATAACGCGCGTTAATGTTTCCACAATATCCGAAATCTTGTGTAATAAACTTTAGAGTCTGGTTTCAGACATATGCATGTGGTAAAGAACACTTATTGCTTCATCGGATGGTGTCACAAGCTCAAACGTCCCTTCAACGACGTCATCTTCCGTTGAAGATGACGAATCATTTAACACGTTAGCTAAATAATAACTTGCTCCAACTTCTTCCATTGACCTCTTATTAGCTTCACTCTCCATAACAATAACTTTCAATCTTTTCAAACATGTCATTTGCAAATTGGGATGCTTCAAGTCTTTGAGGAGTTTGAGGATGTCGGATTTAGGAACCGGTAGCGGGTGGATTGGGAGTGTTTGGACACCGTGTAAGGGGTTAAGGGTGCACCAAGATTGGATTAACCGACGAACCGTGTGGTTTGGGGTGAGGTCTATATTGGAAAGGACTTGTTTTGTGACCGGGCAAGTGCTGTTGCTTTTGGTGTATAGCCATTTCTCGATGCTATCGCGGTCGTATGTGATTCCGGTTGGAAGTGTTACCGGGTCTTTCATGATTTGTAAAGAGATCGGGCACGTGAAAAGCGGAGGAACTTCGACGGTTTTATGATCATCCATTTTAAGACACTTTCAAGAACAAGAAAAGTTGAGAATTTGAAGGGATTTGTTGTGATGAAATAATGTATGAAAGTGTATATATATGGTGTGGAGGTGTAGACGAAAATGGAGTTGTAATTTTGTTATTTAGAAGTCAAAATAAAGATAAAGTTATACGATTTGCCGGTCAAAGTGAGGATGAGGTTTGACTTTTCAAAGAGTTTTGTAGGCTGAAGAAGAGGACAAGTTAACTTTGTTGTAAATGCATGTAGGGGGAGTTAAGGAAGGTATAGGAAAAGTGTGAACAGGATAAGACTTCATTTTTAAGAAATATTTTCAAGAAATATGACTTTTAGGCCCTTTGATTTTGATATTATTTCATTTAGCGAGTAAAATCTTGCAATTTTCGCTTAGTGGTGTGAAAAAGGATATTCACTTGTTTGACGGGTTTGACCCAAAATAGATGTTTATCTAAATTTTTATTATATTTTTTTATTTTTTTTTTCTATTTTTTGTAACTATAAAGTTAAATTTACACGCAAAAAACACAAATGTCAGTGAACAATATATTGCTCGAATTAGATTACAAACTTTACCATTAATTTCTTTAACTTTTATGTGTTGGGTGTTGACATACAATATTCTCTCAACTTAATTTTTGAGTTACACGGATCATGATTTTACAAATTAATGGAGGAGATAAAGACTAATTTTTTTTATGGATAAAAACCAAGCGAATTTTCTTTAGTTGGAGTGGTCACAATTGTATAGATATATCCTTATGTATTTAATGTTTTGTATATATATAGCATCCTGTTTTGTTATTGATTAATATATAAGGGTATCTATCATCTTGCACGTCATGATTTACCTTTATAAATTGTTTTTTTATTTGTCATTTGGTGAAGTACGTCTTAGTAATTTTTTTTTTTTGTTTCTTTTAAGTTTTGGTCTTTATTCTTCTTTATATGGTTACACTCTTGTGAATGTATAATCTGGCTTTCGCCATGCCATTTTTGCTTTGTGCCAAGGTTAACCTCGCTCTAGTCTTAAATTTCATGATATTGCGTGTTTTTTTTATTTTTTTAAACTATGGTCCCGATCCACATTTGAGCGTTATATGAATTGTTTGAATGATAACATGATCAACAACTGACTTCAATTTGAGAACTAAAAGTGAGAAAACAGTAACAAAAGTGACTAATTTGAGAAAAAGAAAAGCTTTTACGGCCTCTTTAAAACTATTTACAACTATGAGTCGTTTCTGAATAGTGGTGATAGTAGTGATGTTGAATTGAAAATGTTATATAATAATAATAATAATAATAATAATAATAATAATAATAATAATTAAATTTTTAGTAAATTGACCTATCTTTCACACATACATTTCTCTCTCAAAAATGTCAACCTTTTCCTTAAAATCCATTATTACTTGTAACTCGTGCTTGAATATGAAATCTGGCCACCGACCATTGTCGATATAATGGGTTCGGATAACATGTATTTCTCAAATCTTTTGCCAACCGCAGCCGTCCTTTTAGGTTTCATGTTTAAGAAACTCTGAGTAGTTGTTGAGTAATAAAAGTTTATTATATTATATGATTATATCAAGATTAAAGGCAATCAAAAACCAGCAAAAAAAAATATACATAGAGAGAGAGCATTGAAAAGAAATACTACGTAAGTTCGCCCCTAGAGTCACGTCTTATCTTTGAAGATAAATATGTCTTCTTTCGGTTGATAAAAGAAAACGTGAAAAATGGAACAACAAATCAAAGAAAGTCAAAAAAGAAACAGTGTTCTGCTTTTCTTTGTTTTAACTTGTTATTTATTTTTATTATTATTATTATTATTGCTGCTGCTGTTGTTATCATAATTATTTATATTATAAGATTTTTACTATTAAAACTGATACTATTATAGTTATTAATTAATCTATTAGTTATTTAACATTAATAGAAGTCTCCTGTAATAACAATTATCATATAAGCCAATGTTTTCAGACCTGGTCCGGGCATCGGCCTGGACACCTTACCGGGTCAAAGGTCAGAACGACTTGGGGGGGGCGGTGTTGACCCGGATGACGTTATAAATAATATATATATATATATATATATATATGTATATGTGGGAAAAATTAGCGTACAAATTAAATTAACGTGATAACTGAGAGAATTAAGTAGTGTAATTATATATGAAACATAATGTAATTATAGTGTAGTGTAATTACACTTTTGATTCTCGCATTTAGCACGTTAATTTAATTTGTATTTGATCCAAACCATATATATATATACACACACCCTATATATATGTGAAAATTTTAAATATATATCTATAAAAAATAATAGTACATTTATATTTAAAATATAAATTAAAAAACAACACAATAGAGAGAATACGTATAGGAACTTCATAGTTCAAAGTCTTTAATCACATTTTTATTAAATAATTCAATTTCGTGAACAATTGTTCATCCAAATATAGGCTAAAGATTTAATCTTTCCCACCACATTACTCAAAATAACCGATCTCCCATTTAAAAGTAGCTCGTTCTAGCCTTCCAAATAACTCATAACATTGTTAGACACACCGTGTGAAACACTTTCTTCTTGTCCTTAGGAAATCCCAAAAACTTCTAAAACTCCAAAATATATGACAGAAGGCATAAATGTTCGGTTGATTTACAGTTTTACACCATAAAGATATACATGTTCCATTGATTCGTCAACCTCCCCGCAAAACAGGCATAGTGTCAAGCCGAACATAATATTCTCGCTTGGCCAATTCTACTATGGATTTCCTAAATATACATAGAGAGAGAGCATTGAAAAGAAATACTACGTAAGTTCGCCCCTAGAGTCACGTCTTATCTTTGAAGATAAATATGTCTTCTTTCGGTTGATAAAGAAAACGTGAAAAATGGAACAACAAATCAAAGAAAGTCAAAAAAGAAACAGTGTTCTGCTTTTCTTTGTTTTAACTTGTTATTTATTTTTATTATTATTATTATTATTATTATTATTATTATTATTATTATTATTATTATTGCTGCTGCTGTTGTTATCATAATTATTTATATTATAAGATTTTTACTATTAAAACTGATACTATTATAGTTATTAATTAATCTATTAGTTATTTAACATTAATAGAAGTCTCCTGTAATAACAATTATCATATAAGCCAATGTTTTCAGACCTGGACCTGGTCCGGGCATCGGCCTGGACACCTTACCGGGTCAAAGGTCAGAACGACTTGGGGGGGCTTAGGTGTTGACCCGGATGACGTTATAAATAATATTAATATATATATATATATATGTATTTGTGGGAAAATAGTGTACAAATTAAATTAACGTTACTGAGAGAATTAAGTAGTGTAATTATATATGAAACATAATGTAATTATAGTGTAGTGTAATTACACTTTTGATTCTCGCATTTAGCACGTTAATTTAATTTGTATTTGATCCAAACCATATATATATATACACACACCTATATATATGTGAAAATTTTAAATATATCTATAAAAAATAATAGTACATTTATATTTAAAATATAAATTAAAAAAACAACACAATAGAGAGAATACGTATAGGAACTTCATAGTTCAAAGTCTTTAATCACATTTTTATTAAATAATTCAATTTCGTGAACAATTGTTCATCCAAATATAGGCTAAAGATTTAATCTTTCCCACCACATTACTCAAAATAACCGATCTCCCATTTAAAAGTAGCTCGTTTCTAGCCTTCCAAATAACTCATAACATTGTTAGACACACCGTGTGAAACACTTTCTTCTTTGTCCTTAGGAAATCCCAAAAACTTCTAAAACTCCAAAATATATGACAGAAGCATAAATGTTCGGTGATTTACAGTTTTACACCATAAAGATATACATGTTCCATTGATTCGTCAACCTCCCCGCAAAACAGGCATAGTGTCAAGCCGAACATAATATTTCTCGCTTGGCAATTCTACTATGGATTTCCTAAATATACATAGAGAGAGAGCATTGAAAAGAAATACTACGTAAGTTCGCCCCTAGAGTCACGTCTTATCTTTGAAGATAAATATGTCTTCTTTCGGTTGATAAAAGAAAACGTGAAAAATGGAACAACAAATCAAAGAAAGTCAAAAAAGAAACAGTGTTCTGCTTTTCTTTGTTTTAACTTGTTATTTATTTTTATATTATTATTATTATTATTATTATTATTATTGCTGCTGCTTTGTTATCATAATTATTTATATTATAAGATTTTTACTATTAAAACTGATACTATTATAGTTATTAATTAATCTATTAGTTATTTAACATTAATAGAAGTCTCCTGTAATAACAATTATCATATAAGCCAATGTTTTCAGACCTGGTCCGGGCATCGGCCTGGACACCTTACCGGGTCAAAGGTCAGAACGACTTGGGGGGGGCGGTTGTTGACCCGGATGACGTTATAAATAATATTAATATATATATATATATGTATTTGTGGAAAATTAGCGTACAAATTAAATTAACGTGATAACTGAGAGAATTAAGTAGTGTAATTATATATGAAACATAATGTAATTATAGTGTAGTGTAATTACACTTTTGATTCTCGCATTTAGCACGTTAATTTAATTTGTATTTGATCCAAACCATATATATATATACACACACCCTATATATATGTGAAAATTTTAAATATAATCTATAAAAAAATAATAGTACATTTATATTTAAAATATAAATTAAAAAAACAACACAATAGAGAGAATACGTATAGGAACTTCATAGTTCAAAGTCTTTAATCACATTTTTATTAAATAATTCAATTTCGTGAACAATTGTTCATCCAAATATAGGCTAAAGATTTAATCTTTCCCACCACATTACTCAAAATAACCGATCTCCCATTTAAAAGTAGCTCGTTTCTAGCCTTCCAAATAACTCATAACATTGTTAGACACACCGTGTGAAACACTTTCTTCTTGTCCTTAGGAAATCCCAAAAACTTCTAAAACTCCAAATATATGACAGAAGGCATAAATGTTCGGTGATTTACAGTTTTACACCATAAGATATACATGTTCCATTGATTCGTCAACCTCCCCGCAAAACAGGCATAGTGTCAAGCCGAAACATAATATTTCGCTTGGCCAATTCTACTATGGATTCCCCCCCCCACCTACCCCCCCTCCCCCCCCCCCCGGGTTCCAGCCCACCTGCCAAACCCAACACACCTACCTTATTTGGAATCCAATTATTCCATCCAGAATAGCAACTATATCCGGATAACATATTTCCTCCAAACGTTTTTTTAATGTTATCTATCGAGTTGATTTATCACCATGATTGTTGCAACGTTTCATGAAAATGCATGACATTTAACTGTTACAATTACTTGTAACTGCTAGTTCATAAAACTTGGTCATGACTCTTAACTTAATTTGATCCGCTTGGGTCCTGAACATCAGTTTTGGTTCTAAAGACCATTGTTAACAACACTAATGATAAAAAAAAAAATTAATGTAAATGATTATACAACTTACCATCATCAAACTTGTTCACACTTTTCATCAATCATGCAAATCTAATGTATTTCCAACAGCGAGATATCCGCCAGGGACTTTGCCCTTAGGGCCAAATAAACCATAGAGGTTTCAAGGTACCAAAGTTAGAATATTCATGATTGATCGTGCTCTTCGTACCTCTTAACTCAAGCCAATCACCTATATTATTAAAAGCAACACAATCCTTTCATATGCCATTCAACTAGACCCTCCACATAGACTGCCAAGTATACAAGTTTTTCATTTTCATTATCTTACTTTTAAAATGTTTGTGGCTTACGAACTCAACTAAAATGAATTGATGGTAACCTTCCCTTTTTTTAATTATTAAAGATTCACAATCTTTCATTTTTATTTTCTAATACAAACACAAATTATTCTTACTAATCTATGTATTTTAGAAAATTATTTATATCTTATGAATTCATAAGGTATGTTATTATACTTATATTCAGTTTAACTTTTTTGTTGTATTTTTTTAACCACCCGTGTATCACACGGGCTATATCCTAGTATTATATTATAACTTCTTAGATGCTCTTAAGTAAATCCAATTGTCAAAAATGGCATTGATGGCACTAAAATCACCAACAAAAATAGCATACTATAATAATTTTATGTTAAAGACTTAATGCTTCTATTAATCTACGTAATTAAATTTATGTAAATTAAATAATTTGCACCTTGTGTAAATGCGAATGTTGTAGATTGAATCATTTCTTGAAATTTAAATAATGCATTTAAAATTTAAGATTAAATAATAAAAAAAACACATGACTATCGGCTCTAGCGATAACCAGCAAAGCTTTCCCGTGCATCCTACCGTAGCCAGTTTTGAGAGTGTGTCTGAATGTATCCTTGATCTTATTTAGAGCTCCACCGGTATTGTGGTAACAAACAATGTTTTTTTTTCTTTATATATAACTACACGAGTTTCCTTTTAATCCATGTCGTGTGTGGGACTTGAATCCAAGACATCTCTTTTTTAAAACGGATGTTTAAAGATTTTGCCTCTCCAATGAACCATCTACCCCAATTCCTCATTGCTATGAAACTAAAATGCTTTTTATAACGCATTTTTTTAATCCATGTCGTTTGCGAGACTTGCACTTAAGACATCCTTATCTCAAACTCAGGTGTTTAAAGGCTTTGTTTTTGTCATAGACCGCCCACTGATATGAACCACCCACCCCAATACCCCATTGGTGTAAAACTAAAATGCTAATGGTGAATATCACATGG